>NC_057800.1:521413033-521682839 GCF_018294505.1 Triticum aestivum
CTGGGTGCTCTTCTTCCTCCTCGCTCCTACAGAAAACCCCAGCTCCCCTTCTTCCTCACTCCTACAGAAAACCCCCTGCTCCCCTTCTTCTTTGCTCGCACTACAACTAGGCTCGTCATTCGTTACTCTGCTCAAATCCGTGAGCGCGACGCGATGCCCTCGAGGAAAATGGAGTCGGCTGAACCCAGCGCCAAGAAGATGAGGCTCCCGCCAGCGGCGACGCCTGTTGTAGATCCCGCACCTGGTAGCACGGGGAGAAGCGGCGACCCCGCCCCCACCGGATCCCAGGAACCCGTAGAATCTCGGGTGGACCGCATCAGCAATCTCCCGGACGCCATCCTTGGGGAGATCATCTCGCTTCTCCCCACCAAGGATTGCTGCCGCACCCAAATCCTCTCAATTCGGTGGCGCCCTCTATGGCGCGCCGTTCCCCTTAATCTCGACTATCGTCAGCTATCTCTCTTCAATGATTTTGAAATCCTCAGAGCCATCATCTCCTCCCACCAGGGCTCCGTTCAAAGCCTCTGCATCCCGTCATGCTACCTGAGCAATCATACCATGCCCTGCACGGTGGATGCCTGGCTGGAATCCCATGAATTCATAGAACTACAGCTGCTTGAGTTCTACTATTCCCCTGGAAATCACATACCACATACCGAACGCCATGAACTTGTGCCCTCAGCACCGATGTCCATCTCGGGGTTTTCGTCCTCTCTCCACACAGCCACCTTTGCGCAGTGCTACCTACCGGACAATCTGGTACTAAACCTTCGACTCCCATTTCTCAAGAAACTTTCACTTGTGCGGGTTCGTATATCGGAGGCCTCATTGCACAACATCATCCACTCAAGTTGCCCTGCGCTGGAGTGCTTGGTGCTTGTTTTCACAGTTAGAATCGGTTGTCTCCAAATAAAGTAGCCTAACCTTGTAAGAATTGGAATTTCTTTTGACGGAAGGCAGCTCATCATCCAAGATGCCCCTTCACTTCAAAGGTTGATCCTTGATTCTAGTTATTCACCGTTGCAAATAACCATCCTCTCTGCGCCTAAACTGGAGACCTTGGGTGTAATACATGATCTCTGTGCTCATTTCAATATGGTGTTTGGCTCCACAGTTCTTCAGGTACTTTATATTATCATCTACACTTGTAACCATAAGCTGCATTTTAAATTTCTACGCATAATTTATATATCATCTTGGAGTACACATTTTGTACTAATATTATGTTCTATGCTCAATGAAGAGTTTCTCCATGGATGGCCTATCAATGGTGCTGGATTCTGTCAAGATCTTACATATCCAAATGAATAGTTTTGATCTGAACAAGATTATTAGCTTGCTGCAATGCTTTCCATGTCTGGAGAAGTTGTATATAAAGGTGATAATTTCATGTACATTGGAAGCCCGCTGTCGGATTTCGGGTTCCGGCAGACCCTTGAGGTTCGAACACTGGGGTGCGCGCGGAGATTTCGCCTTCTACCTACCTGCACCCCTCCGCCTCGCTAAGATCTAAGCTATGGAAAGAACAACACAAGAGACATGGGGTTTATACTGGTTCGGGCCACCGTTGTGGTGTAATACCCTACTCCAGTGTGTGGTGTGGTGGATTGCCTCTTAGGCTGATGATGATGAGCAATACAAGGAAGAACAGCCTCGCGAGGGTCTGTTCTTGGCTGAGGGGATGAACTGCTAGGAGGAGTTCAGTCACCCTTCTCTCTCTCTCTCTCTCTCTCTCTCTCTCTCTCTCTCTTCTCGATTCTCTCTCCGATTTCCCTTTTTCTACCCTAGGGGTGGCTAGTCCTATTTATAGGCAAAGGCCCTGGGCCTCTTCCCAAATATTGAGCGGGAAGGGCGCCAACAATTGGCCATTTTGAAGGGGAACATCTGGTACACTTATCCTGACTAGTGTTGGTCCGCGCCTGCCAAAGGCTCTGGTGGTGACGCTGGCTTGGGCTCCACAATGACTTCCTCCCTGCCGTTGGACTGGTCTTGGTCTCGTTGCACCGAAACGGGTGCCTTTGCTTGATGCTCTCGCCTGCGCTTGCTCCCTTTGCACCAAAGAGGAAAGGAGGACACTGCGCAGCTGGCGCCCGCCTGGCGCCTTTGTTCGTCATGGCTTGCGTCACGGGCACCTCATGAGGTACCCCGCCTTGATCTCTCCGCCTCCTTGCGAGCCAGCCTGATGAGGTCATGCCTGAGGAAGCTCTGTGTCATCTGCCCCACGAGGCTTGACCCCTCATGAGGGTCTTGGGTCTGTGTTGATGAAGATGGGCCATGCTGGGCCCCTCCTCGAGCCACGCCGTAGGCCGCAGGCAGGCAAGTTTGGGGACAGCCGTTCCCAGAACACCGACAGTAGCCCCCGGGCCCAAGGCGCGCCCGGACTTGGCCGTGCAGGGAGGCGAAAGGGCAAGTGTGAAGCGCCGCGGGCCCTAACAGCCTGCGGCCTTGGGCGCCGCGTGGTGGTTGATTGGACGTGGGCGTCTCCACTTCCCCACGGTGCCTCGGCAATTGCACGGATTGGACAAGTCCCTGCATGCAAAGCATGTCATGATTACCTGCAATCATGGGGGCCGACGATTGGCCCTCGCCGATTATAAGTATGGATCGGCGCGCGCCCTTCCAGTTCATTCCCCCTTGCTTCTCCTTCTTCTTCATGGCCCCGTCGAGGAGGTTCTCGGCCGCAAAGAAGGGGAAGGCTCGCCAGGTTGAGCCTGCCTCTCCCCCGCCCAAGCGCGGCCGAGGGCGCCCTCACAAACATCCTGTGGCCACCACGGCAGCTCCCCGCGGCCGTGGAGACGATTTCCAGCACGGTGACAGGCGGACTGTTGCGGCCGGGGGGCGCGCTTCGGTCGCACGTTCTCCTAAGCCGCGCTTTCGCGCTGCAGAGGTGCTGCTAGAGTTCGTTGTGTGGTCGGCGGAGCCGACTAGCACCCGGCTTCAACTTCCTCGCTTCCTCCTCGGCGAGCTCCCGGCCGGCGCCCCGGGCGGCCTCTGGCTTCAGGCAGACGGCTGCTGCAGCCGGGCCTCATGGGCTTCACTGGAGGTCTCCGCAGCCGGGAGCCTGGCCTTGGCCCGCGGTTGACAGACGTTTGCCCGCGCGCGTGGCCTGAGCCGTCGTTGCACCCTGCACTTCAAGTTTGACGGCGATGCCACCCTCTATGTGAGGGTGCTTGGGGAAGGTGGTCGCCGCGCAAGGTGTTGCCCTGAGGACGACGACCGCGGCCAGGAACCCAGCCCCGGCAATGATGGAGAGGACAGCGCTCGCGTGATTGGCGGCGCTCAGGGTTCCCCAAGCTTCACCGGTTCTTCTTCAGACGGCGACTCTTCTAGCAGTGGCTGCGGTCAGCCTCCACGCCGTCGTACCTGCTTGGGAGGTGGTAGCATGTCTGCCCGCCATCGCGCTTCGGTGAAGCGTGAGAGGGAGTCTGCCTGAGCCCCGGAGGCAGCTCGAGTCTTCCCTGCAGGCCGGTGTGAGGCGAGCTGCGCCTGATTTGTTCTTTCTTTTCCTTTTTCCTGCGTAAAAAGACAGTAGCGTGGATCCCCGCAGGGGCGTGTTTGGGTTATTGCTGTTAATCATCGCTTTGCTTCCGTTATCATGCCTTCCGGCTACGTGCCCGTGCATGGATAGTTCCCGGCCCCAGCCGTGGGGGGCGACCGACCCAGGCCCTGTGTTTGTGTCGTGGTGCCCGTGGGGCACGGACTGGAGGGGTGCTCCTGTAATGGACCCAGGTCGTGAAACCTTTGAACGACTAGGTCAGGAACACTCGCGAGGGCGCTCGGCTGCCCCCCTCGCGAGGCCTTGCATAAGAGAAATCGAGGCGGGAGAGTGAAAAGTCGAAGAACCACGAGCCAAAGACGACAACAGCTTCAATAAAACTTCGAATGAGAATGAACAAGCCAACTGCGGAAAGCAAATGAAAAAGCCGCGTCCGGCACCTAATCTAGTCTTCGACGTCTTCTCACCAGCGCGGAGCTAAGTGCTGCCACTGGGCGTGGGAGGGAGCCCCAGGGCCTGAGGCCGGCACTCCTGAGACTCCGGGGCGTGTACAGCCCCAACTCATTATTACGTGAGAGTGTCACGGGAGGCGAGCTTCACAGGCGTTGGCCTTCTTCACAGGCTCCAGGCCTTTCTTGGGGGAAGCAGGCTTCACGGGCATTTGCCCTCTTCACAGGCTTCGGGCCCTTTCCAAAACGCGACAGCTTCACAGGCATTCGCCTTCTTCACAGGCTCTGGGCCTTTTCCACAACGCGATAGCTTCACAGGCATTCGCCTTCTTCACAGGCTCTGGGCCTTTTCCAAAAAGGATAATCTTCACAGGCATTCGCCTTCTTCACAGGCTCTGGGCCTTTTCCAAAAAGGATAATCTTCACAGGCATCCACCTTCTTCACAGGCTCTGGGCCTTTTCCAAAAAGGATAATCTTCACAGGCATTCGCCTTCTTCACATGCTCTGGGCCTTTTTAGGGGTAGAACCTCCGGAGGTGCTGGATGTTCCATGCGTTCTGGACCGACACCCCCTCCTGAGTCTCCAAGCACGCGGAGCCGGGCCTGGAAACATGAACAACCTTGAACGGGCCCTCCCACATGGGAGAGAGCTTGTGCAGTCCCTCCCTGGAGAGAACCCGCCTGAGCACGAGGTCTCCTACCTCGAGAGTTCTGGGGCGGATGTTGCGGTAGTGATATCGTCGCAGTGCTTGTTGGTACCTCGCCGCTCGCAGCGCGGCTTCTCGGCGACGTTCCTCCCCCAGCACAAGGTCCATCCCCTGCATGGCGTCCTGCTGCGCCTCGTCGAATGCCAGGACCCGCGCGGAGCAACGTCTGACCTCGTGAGGGAGGACCGCTTCGCCTCCGTAGACCAGGAAGAACGGGGTCTCTCCAGTCGGCTTGGTCGCGGTTGTGCAGATGGACCACAACACGGACTGAAGCTCGTCGTACCAACCTCTGCCGCAGGCCTCCAGCTTCTTCTTGAACGTCCTGGTCTTGAGGCCCCTCAGGACCTCTGCGTTGGCTCGCTCGGCCTGGCCGTTGCTTCAGGGGTGCGCCACCGAAGCATAGCATATCTGCGTTCCAAGGTTAGCACAGTATGTTTTGAAGAGGTTACTGGTGAACTGCGAACCGTTGTCTGTGATGATGCAGTTCGGCACCCCGAACCGGCTCACGATGCCCCTAATGAACTTGACCGCGAAACCCGCGGGGATGGTGCGGACGACCTCTACTTCATCCCACTTGGTGAACTTGTCCATGGCGACGTAGAGGTAGCGGTAGCCCCCTGGCGCCCGAGGAAACGGGCCCAGGATGTCCAGCCCCCAGACTGTGAATGGCCACGAAAGGGGTATAGTCTGCAGGCCTCCTGCCGGCTGATGGATTTGCTTGGCGTGGAACTGGCAGGCCTCGCAAGCTTTCACCAGTTCGATGGCGTCATTGAGTGCGGTGGGCCAATAAAACCCACTGCAGAACGCCTTGCCGATGAGGGTCCGTGATGATGAATGATGTCCACAGTCTCCGCCGTGTATATCTTCCAGCAGTTCCTTTCCTTGCTCCCTGGAGATGCAGCGCAGGGATACATCGTTTGGTCGCTTCCGATAGAGCTCTCCATCCTTGATGCAGTATGCCGTGGCCTGCCGTGCCACACGCTCCGCTTCCTCCTCCTTCTCCGGCAGGGTCCCTTGTGTTAAGTAACTCCGGAGCTCCGTGATCCAGCACCCCTCCTAAGGTTCCATCGTCAGGAGCAGGCGTGCTCCTGAGGCCGGGCCACAGACCGGGGCTCCTGAGGCAGGTGGCTGGGGGAGCTCCTCCCGAGGCTGAGCCGTGTTTGACAATGACGGCAGGGCTGAGGGCTTGAAGAGCTGCTCCTCGAAGACGCCAGGCTCCTGAGGTAACCGCCTGGACGCCTGTTTGGCGATGTCGTCGGCCTCCTGATTGGTGCCACGGGGCACATGCTGCAACTCCAACCCCCAGAACTGCTTCTCCATCCTGCGGACCTCCGCAAGGTAGGCTTCCATGTGCTCATCTTTTGGCTCATACACCTTGTTCGAGAAATTGACGAGGAGCTGCGAATTGCCCTTGATGGTGAGGCATTTCACCCCCAGGGCAGCTGCGGCCTTCAAGCCCGCTATTAAACCTTCATACTCCGCTATGTTTTTGGAGACCTTTTCACCTTGCTGGAAACAGAGCTATACAATGTAGTAGAGCTTGTCCTGAGTGGGCGATATAAGCACCGCCCCAGCCCTAGCGCCATGCTTGGAGAACGCCCCATCGAAGTACATGACCCAGCCTTTTGGCGCCTCGCTTCCCAGGGAGAGGGACCGATCCTCGTCGGCCTTGAGGCCTGGTGCCTCCGTCCATTCTGCCACAAAATCCGCTAATGCTGCTCCCTTGATGACTCTGGTCATGCTGAATTCGAGCTGAAACGCTTGCAGTTCTATGTTCCACTCAGCAACCCTTCCAGCTGAGTTAGGGCTCCTGAGCACTCTATCCAGGGGGTATGACGAGATGACCTTGATGGGGTGACCCTGAAAATAGTGCCATAGCTTGCGCGAGGCCACCAGTAGTGCGAGGAGGAGCTTCTGAGGCATGGGGTACCGTGCCCTCGTGTCCCGCAACACCGTGCTGACGAAGTACGCTGGGTGCTCAACGAGGTTGGGTGCGTCAGTGCTGGTGGCGCCCTCCGGAGACCATGGCGCCTCCTGAGGCCATGAGGCCTCCTGAGGCTAGCCATCTGGGAGAGGGGCCTCTTCCACCTCCGGTGCACTCATCTGCGGCGGCTGATCCTCCTCAGCTGTGGTGACGGTTTCTATGGGCCTTCCTTGTTCCTGTTTTGCCTTGTCCCGGGCTGCTGCTGTGGTTTTGATTCGACGCTCCTCCCTAACCGCCACCAGGGCTGCGCTGGCGGAGTAGGGAGTGGCGGCGAGGTAAAGCACTAGGGGCTCTTGAGGGCTCGGAGCCACCATGACCGGAGGGCTGGTCAGGTATCTCTTGAGATCCTGGAACGCCTTGTCGGCCTCTTCAGTCCATTCAAAGGGCCCCTTTTTCTTCTTTAGCTGGAAGAAGGGCAGCGCTTGCTCCCCCAACTTGGAGATGAAGCGCCCTAGCGCGGTCACGCGCCCAGTGAGCTTCTGCGTTTCTCTGAGGGTCTTTGGCGGGCTCATGTCCTCGACCGCCTTGACCTTTTCCGGGTTAGCCTCGATGCCTTGGTGGGACACGAGGAAACCCAAGATCTTGCCCGAGGGGACTCCGAACACACACTTCTCTGGGTTGAGCCGCAGGTTCACTGCATTGAGGCTCGCGAAGGTTTCCTCCAGGTCTTGTATCAGGGTCCTGGCCTCCCGAGACTTCACCATAATGTCATCGACGTAAGCCTCAACATTCTTCCTGAGCTGCGGGCCCAAGGTGATGTGCATCAGCCGCTGAAAGGTCGCCCCTGCGTTACGCAGCCTGAATGGCATGCATGTGTAGCAGTACACCCCACACGGGGTTAGGAAGGCTGTCTTTTCGACATCTTCTACCGCCATCTTGATCTGGTGATACCAAGAGAAGGCATCCAAGAAGCATAGCAGGTCGCATTCTACGGTGGAATCGACGATCTGGTCGATGCGGGGGAGCGGGAACGGATCTTGCGGGCATGCCTTGTTGAGGTTGGTGAAATCGACACACATGTGCTCCTTCCCTCCCTTCTTTGGCACAACGACAGGGTTGGCCAACCAATCCGGGTATCGGACCTCGCGAATGACCCCAGCGGCTTCTAGTTTGCGGGTCTCTTGGACGATGAAGGCCTGCTTTTCTGTGGACTGCCGCCTTGCCTTCTGCTTCACAGGGCGCACGTTGGGGCACACGTTGAGGTGATGCTCGATCACGCTCCTAGGGATCCCCGCCAACTGGTCAGGCTCCCAAGCGAATACCTTCTTGTTTGAGCGCAGGAACCTGACCAGGGCCTCCTCCTGCTCGGGCTCGAGGTTGGTGCCTATGGTGAAAGTGGCATTGGTGGACCCGTCCTCATCGACGGGTATCTGCTTGGTTTCTGCCATGTCTTGGGTGAACAACTGTTTCTTCTTGGCGGGTGCATCCCCCTTGGGCTCGGGGGTCTCCGAGTCGGCGGGCTGTGCCGACGCCGCCGTCTTGAAGGCGAGCTTGAGCACTCGCAGCGCGTCTCCGGTGTCCCCGTGCACGGTGAGGACACCACTGCTCCCGAGCATCTTCATGAGGTTGTACGCCGGGGCGTCGCGGCCATGAACTGGGCCAGCGCTGGGTAGCCGAGGATGGCGTTGTAGGGGAGGCCGATGGGGGCGATGTCAAAGTCGACCAGCTCCGTGCGGAAGTTGTTCTAGGTGCCGAAGGTTACTGGGAGCCGGATCTGTCCCAAGGAGCTGGATGATCCGCCACCAACGCCTGAGAAGGGCCGGCTGGGTTGCAGGCGTTCCAGGGGTATGCAGAGGAGGTTGAAGGCCTCAACCGAGAGCACGCTGAGGCCCGCACCGCCATCGATGAGAGTTCTGGTGACGGCCACCCGGCAGATGGTGGGGGTGCATAGCATGGAGAGCGCACCCGAGCAGACCGAGTTGGAGGGGTGGTCCTCCGAGCTTAAGGTCAGGCCGGCCTAGGGCGCCGCCCGGTCTGGGAGAGCCCCCTGCCGCGTGGAAGTGGCGCTGACCCGGCGGATGAACGGCTTGACGTGGTGACTTGTAGGCGGCACCTGCGAGCCGCCCAGGAGGGCCGCGACGACCGGGGGTGTCGGTGTAGCGTGGTGGGCGGGGAAGAGGCTGTGGAGCTCTTCCCAAGAGGCCACGAAGGCTGCCGGTAGGTGGAGCAGCCATGCGCGCGGAGCGCCGGTGAGGGTCGTGGGGAGCCAGTTGGCCATGACCCTATCGTCACCTCTAGCTTTGAGGATGGCCTCCTCGTACGCCAGCAAGAAGGCCAGCAGATCAGTCGCGCCGCTGTAGCGCAGCGGCGTCATTGGCTTGAACTTGTCCGGCCACCATACCCGTTGCAGGGCTGGGGCCAGGGCTCGGAGCCCCCTGTCCCCTGTGCTGGCGCCGGCGGCTGGAGCGGGCGACGCGCTACTCATCGCGAGGTAGGTCGTGGCGGTGGCGAAAGGGAAAACTCCGGTGCACCCCTACCTGGCGCGCCAAATGTCGGATTTCGGGTTCCGGCAGACCCTTGAGGTTCGAACACTGGGGTGCGCACAGAGATTTCGCCTTCTACCTACCTGCACCCCTCCGCCTCGCTAAGATCTAAGCTATGGAAAGAACAACACAAGAGACACGGGGTTTATACTGGTTCGGGCCACTGTTGTGGTGTAATACCCTACTCCAGTGTGTGGTGTGGTGGATTGCCTCTTGGGCTGATGATGATGAGAAATACAAGGAAGAACAGCCTCGCGAGGGTCTGTTCTTGGCTGAGGGGATGAACTGCTAGGAGGAGTTCAGTCACCCTTCTCTCTCTCTCTCTCTTCTCGATTCTCTCTCCGATTTCCCTTTTTCTACCCTGGGGGTGGCTAGTCCTATTTATAGGCAAAGGCCCTGGGCCTCTTCCCAAATTGAGCGGAAAGGGCGCCAACAATTAGCCATTTTGAAGGGGAACATCGGGTACACTTATCCTGATTAAAGTTGGTCCTCGCCTGCCAAAGGCTCTGGTGGTGACGTTGGCTTGGGATCCACAATGACTTCCTCCCTGCCGTTGGACTGGTCTTGGTCTCGTTGCACCGAAACGGGTGCCTTTGCTTGATGCTCTCGCCTGCGCTTGCTCCCTTTGCACCAAAGAAGAAAGGAGGACACTGCGCGGCTGGCGCCCGCCTGGCGCCTTTGGTCGTCATGGCTTGCGTCACGGGCACCTCGTGAGGTACCCCGCGTTGATCTCTCCGCCTCCTTGCGAGCCAGCCTGATGAGGCCGTGCCTGAGGAAGCTTTGTGTCGTCCGCCCCGCGAGGCTTGACCCCTCGTGAGGGTCTTGGGTCTGTGTTGATGAAGATGGGCCGTGTTGGGCCCCTCCTCGAGCCACGCCGCAGGCCGCAGGCAGGCAAGTCTGGGGACCCCCGTTCCCAGAACGCTGACACCCGCATATAGTGTACTAGAATTAACCGTTCAGCTGTTGCTCTTTCGACACTCTTCTTTTAGACCTTAACTATTTTCAATCTTCATGTCTATTTAGGCAATAGGACAGGGTAAGAAAGTTATAACCAATCGGTGGATTCGTAAGCATCGGGATTTTCTCACTTCTCATGAGATTCGATTGAAGACAATAATGCTAGAACGATATGCAACCAACCGTGCAAACACAAGATTTGTCACATTCTTCCTGCTGAATGCGAGGTTACTATTGTCCATCAGGCTTAAGTTTATCACCAGCATGGTTTTGACGGATGGGTATGTTGAAGAGCAAAAAAAGGAGTTTCAGGTGGGCAAAAGAGCTTCTGAACGTGCCGGGCTTCTATTTACAACATATTGTGGTCATAATCCAATAAATTTTACGACCCAGGATGTTCATTCTATGGACCTGACCAATGCATTTGACTGTGACTGCCGAAAACAGTGCTGGAGTTAGATGTTGTTGCCCTTTTCAATCTGGTTTTTTTTGTAAACCTGATGAACAATTAACCCTCGTGCTTTTGTATAGTTTGTAAGCTAGAGTTAGATGTTCCTGCCCTTTTCAACTCGGCCATGACTGTCGTATTTTCTTTCAAACAAGGCAAATGGCTTGCTATTCGTTTAATTTAGAGTGAAATATTGTAACAAATCCAAACCAAGGGAAATAACATCACTCTCGCCGGCTGCTTGAGCTCACTGTGCATTACAGAAGCCAAGTGATTAGCCCCACCAGCACCCACAAACTTATTTCGAACTAGCACATCAAATGGGCTCTAAATTTTCATAGGAAAGGCTGGACATCTGGGGCTCACGCCATTGTGAACGTAGTCAATAAACGAGAGAATTACACTACGAGCGGCTGACACCAGGGACCCAGCAAGTCGCGCAGTTTTTTTTAAGGAACAAGCAGTTGTTATTTATACTAGTTTTAGTGACGGATCATGGTAACAACGGGGCTGTGCGGGGGCTGTGGCCCGTCTAGCCAGGGTTTTATTTATGTTTACCACATCATGAGCCCAGTTATGTTTTTTTCTTGCTGAAAATGGCTAGCCCAGTTATATTTTTTTAAAGAAATACCCAAACAAGGCCTACTTGCTTTATCGGCCCTGCTGGGCTGCAAATCTTTCAAGACGAGGAGAGTTTCATTCGGTTTGCCTAGAAATGGGCTGTACATTTTTAAAACACATCAAACCAAGAATTAGTTTCCATTTTTTTCATTACAAGATCTTAAATTCCATTGATTTTTACGCGTGGACAATTATTTGGATTTTATATTTATATAAATTATTTTTCAAAATAGTTTGAATGTGAATCAATATTTCTGGATTAAAAACAGTTGACCGCACCAAAATATGCAAAATTTCATATACTTTTTAACCGCGGCCACAATATGGGGTGTGATGCTAACAAAAAGAAGATGGGCTCCAAAAAAATTCTTAAGAATTAGCAAATGGGTTGTACATTATTAGAAATAATGGCAGATGGGTTGTATACTGTTTTCCATAGATTTGAGGCTGACTTGTGCGCCTACTATAGGTTGACGCGTATGCTTTCATAAAAAAAAGGTTGACGCACACGCAACGCCCTGTCAACTTAGTCAACACACGAGAGCAGTGACTGTTGGATGTCCATCCAACGGCTATCGTGCTTCTTCAATCTCTGCTCTTCATGCTCAAGCCGCTCAAACAAGCGCCGGCGGGACTGCCTGCTCCCTCCTCCGCGCGGCCGGCTGTGCTGCCGCGCAGGCCTCACCGCCCGACCGTACTCCCGTCGCTGGCCTAGCCATCCCTCTACTCACCCATACCTGTTGTTATCCTCCGGCGATGGCAGACGAACCAGTAAACCCTCGTACAGTCGTACTCCCCTCCGCGTGGGAAACAACTGCCGAGTATTCCCTGGCTCCGTGTCGTTCCCTTCCTAGGCCTCGCCGTCGTCCACTGCCCTGGTGCTCTCGACGCGGTCTGGTCAACATGGTCAATGAACGACATCCATCGGAAGTGGACTGTACGTGGAGAAGCTGGCAGCTGGGTCCACGGCCGCACGCAAGGAAATGCCTCCTTATTACGCGCAAAATAATGATTCCTCCACCTAATAGCTAGGACCCACAGGAAGGGCCTCTGTATTTCGCGAAAAAAACATTCCCCCCGCTGACAGGTCAGACCCACAAGCTATATCTTCGCACGCAAGGAAGTGCCTCCTTATTACGCCCAAAACAATGAATACCCCCTGCTAGCTGGGACCCACCATATTGTTGGGCTGACTTGTGGGCCTACTAAGTTGACAGGGATGGAGAGCTTTGTCAACTTAGTCAATACTCCAGTGACCGTATGATGTCCATCCAATGGCCATAGTGCTTCTTCAACCTCTGGTCTTCTTGCTCCAGCCGCCCAAAGCAGCGCCGGTCGTGCCTCTTGCTCCTGCCTCCCATGGCCGGCTGTGCTACCGCGGAGGCCTCACCGCCCCCATACTACTCCCACCACTGGCCAGGCCATCCCTCCACTCACCCACATGCCCTGTTATTCTGCGGCGACGACAGCCTCACACCGCAGCCAAACCATTGAACGCTCGTGCTCCTCTTCGTGTGGGCATCCACTGCCGCGTCTTGCACGGCTCCGCGTCGTCCCCTTCCTAGGCCTCGCCGTCGTCCACCGCCGTGGTGCTCTCGGTGTGGCGTGGTCAATGTGGTCAACGACCGACTTCCATCGGAAGAGTACTGTACGTGGAGAGGCTGACAGCCGGGTCCACGGCAGCCACAAGGAAGTGCCTCCTTATTACGCGGAAAATAATTATTCCTCCACCTGACAGCGGGGACCCACCGGACAGGCCACCATTATTTTGCGAAAAAATCATTTCCCCCCTGACTGCTTGGACCCACCGGACGGGCCACCGTATTTCACGAAAAAAACGTTCCCCCGCTATCAGCTCAGACCCACCGGAAGTGCCTCCTTATTACGCACAAAAAAATGAATACTCCCCCGGCTAGCTGGGACCCACCTTGCTGGGAGGCTGACTTGTGGGCCTACTAAGTTGACGGGGACGAAGGGTTTATTAACTTAGTCAATATGAACGATTCTAGCTCCAGTGACCGTACGATGTCCATCCAACGACCGTAGTGCTACTTCAACCTCTGGTCTTCTTGCTCCAGCCGCCCAAAGCAGCGCCGGTCATGCCGCATGCTCCTGCCTCCCGTGGCTGGCTGTGCTGCCCCAGAGGCCTCACTGCCCCCTACTATTCCCACCGCCGGCCAGACCCTGCGGCGACGGTAGCCTCACACCGCAGCCAAACCAGTGAACCCTCGTAGTCCTCTCCGCGCGGGCTTCAATTGCCGCGTCGTCCCCTTCCTAGGCCTCACCGTCGTCCACCGCCGTGGTGCTCTCCTCGCGACGTGGTCAAGGAATGACTTCCATCGGAAGAGTACTGTATGTGGAGAGGCTGACAGCTGGGTCCATGGTCACAACCCAGTTTTTTTGTGATTTGCCAAGTAAGTCGCTTTGTCAGGCCTGTTGGGCTGCAAATCTTTCAAGACGAGGAGAGCTTTCATTCGGCTGGCCGAGAAAATGGCCCATCAGTAATGAAAATGGGTTGTACATTTTTTAAACACATCAAACCGGCAATTAGTTTTAAATATCTTTTTTTCATTTCAAGATTTTAAATGACATTAATTTTTATGCATGGAGAATTTGTTGGATTTTATATTGATATACATTTATTTTTAAAATCAGTTTGAATGTGAGTCGAAATTTCGGGATTAAAAACAGTTCGGACCGCACCGAAATATGCAAAGTTTCGTATAATTTTTTAACCGTTGCCACAATATGGGTTGTAATGCTAACAAAAAGAATATGGGCTCCAAAGAAAACCTTAAGAATTAGCAAATGGGCTGTAAATTACTAGAAATAATGGCAGATGGGTTGTATGCTATTTTCCACAGATTTGAGGCTTTCCTAAAAAAAGGTTGACGCACAAGCACTGACTGTTGGATGTCCATCCAACGGCCGTCGTGCTTCTTCAATCTCTGCTCTTTCTGCTCCTCAAACAAGCACCGGCGGGACTGCCTGCTCCCTCCTCCACGCGGCCGGTTGTGCTGCCGCGCAGGCCTCACCGCCCGATCGTACTCCCATCGCTGGCCTAGCCATCCCTCTACTCACCCACACCTGCTGTTATTCTCCGACGACAGCAGACAAACCAGTAAACCCTCGTACAGTCATACTCCCCTCCGCGTGGGAAACAACTGCCGAGTCTTCCCTACCTCCGTGTCATCCCCTTCCTAGGCCTCGCCGTCGTCCACCGCCCTGGTGCTCTCGGTGCGGCGTGGTCAACGTGGTCAAGGAACGACTTCCATCGGACGTGGACTGTACATGGAGAGGCTGACAGCTGGGTCCATGGCGGCAGCAAGGAAGTGCCTCCTTATTACGCAGAAAATAATGATTCCTCCACCTGACAGCAGGGACCCACCGGACGGGCCACCGTATTTCGCGAAAAAAAAACGTTTTCCCTTGACTGCTGGGACCCACCAGCTACACCTTCGCACGCAAGGAAGTGCGTCCGGGCAAAAAAATACGATTCGCCCCCCTGACTGCTGGGACCCACCAGCTACATCTTCGCACGCAAGGAAGTGCGTCCGGGCAAAAAAAACAAAAACGATTCACCCCCCTAACTGCTGGGACCCACCAGCCCCCCGACTGCTGGGACCCACCAGCCCCTCGACTGCTGGGACCCACCAGCTACATCTTCGCACGCAAGGAAGTCCGTCCGGGCAAAAAAAATGATTCGCCCCCTGACTGCTGGGACCCACCAGCTACATCTTCGCAGGCAAGGAAATGCCTGACAGTCGGGACCCACCTGGTCGAAGCGTACATAGCGTTGACATTCTGGTCGCGAACGTGTACGTACATACTGGTCGATGTAGAGGCACGCACGTGTCGTAGTAGAGGCGCGCACGTAGCATGTACACGTACGTACAGCGGCCAGGGTGCAAGAAAGAAAATACGGCCACGTATGTGTACATACGGGCGGGGTCTCGAACGCCTACTCGCGCATACGTACGACGAGGGCTCATGTACATGGCTGGGTCGGAACAAAGAAACAACGTCGTCATCGTGTTCATGGGTCGGAACGGAATGTGTGGTCGTGTTCATCGGGAGGGCTTGGACGGAAGAGGCGATGGAAACGAGGCCTGGCGTACCGCACAACGGAGGAAACGGACCTCCTACGGTCGAAACGGGGGTCCTGTTGATCGGGAGGGGTGTGGCGTACCGCAAAACGGAGGAAACGGACGTCCTATGGTCGAAACGGGGGTCCTGTTGATCAGGAGGGGTGTGGCGTACCGCAAAACATAGGAAACGGACCTCCTACGGTCGAAATGGGGGTCATGTTGATCGGGAGGGGTGTGGCGTATCGCAAAACGGAGGAAACGGACTTGTGTTGGAGCGCTACGGTCGAAACGGGGGTCCTGTTCATCGGGGTGGGGTGGCGTACCGCAAAACGGGACTCCACGGGATACTGTTCATCTCCACCGTCGACCCCCTCCAGCCTCCATGAGCTACTGTTCATCCATCGTCGACCTCCTCCAGCCTCCACGGGCTCCTATTCATCCAGCCTCCACTGCACGCTACTCCACCGGCTACTGTTCAACCAGCCCTCCACCATCTACTATTCATCCAGCTCTCCACACCACGGGGTCCTGTTCAACCACCCCTCCACGGGCACCCCTCCACCATCTACTGTTCATCCTGCCCTCCACACCACGGGGTCCTGTTCATCCACCCCTCCACGGGCACCCCTCCATCGTCTACTGTTCATCTAGCTCTCCACCACACCATGGGGTCCTGTTCATCCAGAGGTAATGCCAACGCTCACTGTTCATCCCATCGATCGGCTTCAGTTAGCAGCAGTAGCCAAGGAATCGCTCGATCGGGTTCAGTTAACAGCCATCGATCGGTCGCTCGGGTTCAGTAACGCTTAGCCTGCAGTGTAATCGCTCGGGTTCAGTTAGAGCCCAACGCCTCGCTCGGGTTCAGTTAGAGCCAACGCCCCGCTCACACGCACGTACGTGTATGAGAGAAACGCGCATTGCTCCGCCCCGACCTCCCACCGTAACCGGGAACTCCCCGAAATTTTCCTCCCCCTCGCTTCTACCACGGTTTTCTCCGTCATGGACGGCCCAAAAAATGTCATGCAGCTGTGTCTCTGGCCCACCCAGGACGAAAAGCCCATTTTCTGTCATGATTTTTTGTCATAGAAGTAGGAGCCCACCACATCTATGATGATACCGGGTTTTGTCACAATTATCGTCATAGAAGTGTCATATGTATGAGAGAGAGAAAATTCGTTCGGCCCAAAATGTCACGGATGTGTCTTTTTTTTGTAGTGATGCCTAGCTAGGGGCGTTAAACGATAGCGCTTGTTGGGAGGAAACCCAATTTTATTTTCGTTCCTTGCTTTTTGCTCCTGTTTAACAATAAATAATTCATCTAGCCTCTGTTTAGATGTGATTTTATGCTTTTAATTAGTGTTTGTGCCAAGTAGAACCTTTGGGAAGACTTGGGGAAAGTCTTTGCGATCTTGTTGTAAAAAACAGAAACTTTAGCGCTCATGAGAATTGCTGTCATTTTTTATTGGAAAGTGCTATGTAGTTAATTCTTTTTGCACATGATTAAATAGATAAATTACTCACGTCCAGCAATTTATTTTAGAATTTTTGGGGTTCCATAAGTTTGCGTTACTTACAGATTACTACAGACTGTTCTGTTTTTGACAGATTCTGTTTTCGTGTGTTGTTTGCTTATTTTAATGAATCTATGGCTAGTAAAATAGTTTATAAACCATAGAGAAGTTGGAATACAGTAGGTTTAACACCAATATAAATAAATAATGAGTTCATTACAGTACCTTGAAGTGGTGTTTTGTTTTCTTTCGCTAGCGGAGCTCACGAGTTTTCTGTTAAGTTTTGTGTTGTGAAGTTTTCAAGTTTTGGTGAAAGATTCGATGGACTATGGAATAAGGAGTAGCAAGAGCCTAAGCTTGGGGATGCCCAAGGCACCCCAAGGTAATATTCAAGGACAACCAAGAGCCTAAGCTTGGGGGTGCCCTGGAAGGCATCCCCTCTTTCGTCTTTGTTCATCGGTAACTTTACTTGGAGCTACATTTTTATTTACCACATGATATGTGTTTTGCTTGGAGCGTCAATTTATTTTGTTAGGATTTGCTTGCTGTTTGCATAAAATACCAAGATCTTAAATTCTTTAATGTTAGAGAGTCTTCATATAGTTGCATAATTATTCGACTACTCATTGATCTTCACTTATATCTTTCGGAGTAGTTTGTCATTTGCTCTGGTGCTTCACTTATATCCTTTTAGAGCATGTTGGTGGTTTTATTTTATAGAAATAGATGAACTCTCATGCTTCACTTATATTATTTTGAGAGTCTCT
This sequence comes from Triticum aestivum, assembly GCF_018294505.1. Taxonomy (NCBI): domain Eukaryota; kingdom Viridiplantae; phylum Streptophyta; class Magnoliopsida; order Poales; family Poaceae; genus Triticum; species Triticum aestivum. The sequence continues at coordinate 521,430,545 of NC_057800.1, forward strand.
AAACAGCATGGTAGTTTGCTTTGGTTATTAAATTAATCCTAATATGATGGGCATCCAAGAGGGATATAATAAAAACTTTCATATAAGTGCATTGAATACTAAGAGAAGTTTGATACTTGATGATTGTTTTGAGATATGGAGATGGTGATATTAGAGTCATGCTAGTTGAGTAGTTGTGAATTTGAGAAATACTTGTGTTGAAGTTGGTGATTCCCGTAGCACGTATGTATGGTGAACAGTTATGTTAAGAAGTCAGAGCATGATGTATTTATTGATTGTCCTCCTTATGAGTGGCGGTCGGGGATGAGCGATGGTATTTTCCTACCAATCTACCCCCCTAGGAGCATGCGCGTAGTACTTTGCTTCGATAACTAATAGATTTTTGCAACAAGTATGTGAGTTCTTTATGACTAATGTTGAGTCCATGGATTATACGCACTCTCACCCTTCCATCATTGCTAGCCTCTTTAATACCGCGCAACTTTCACCGGTACCATAAACCCACCATTTACCTTCCTCAAAACAGCCACCATACCTACCTATCATGGCATTTCCATAGACATTCCGAGATATATTGCCATGCAACTTTCCACCATTCTGTTTACTATGACATGCTCCATCATTGTCATATTGCTTTGCATGATCATGTAGTTGACATTTTAGTTATGGCAAAGCCACCATTCATAATTCTTTCATACATGTCACTCATGAGTCATTGCACATCCTGGTACACCACCGGAGGCATTCATATAGAGTCATACTTTGTTCTAGTATCGAGTTGTAAATAAATAGAAGTGTGATGATCATCATTAATAGAGCATTGTCCCCCTCCCCCCAAAAAAGAAAGGCCAAATAAAAAAAATAAAGGCCAAATAAAAAAAGAAAGGCCAAATAAAAAATAAAAAAATAAAAGGGACAATGCTACTATCATTTTTCCACACTTGTGCTTCAAAGTAGCACCATGATCTTCATGATAGAGAGTCTCTTGTTTTGTGACTTTCATATACTAGTGGGAAATTCTCATTATAGAACTTGGCTTGTATATTCCAACGATGGGCTTCCTCAAAATGCCCTAGGTCTTCGTGAGCAAGCAAGTTGGATGCACACCCAGTTAGTTCTTTTTGTTGAGCTTTCATATACTTATAGCTCTAGTGCATCTGTTGCATGGAAATCCCTACTCACTCACATTGATATCTATTAATGGGAATCTCCATAGCCCATTTATATGCTTAGTTGATGTGAGACTATCTTCTCCTTTTTGTCTTCTCCACAACCACCATTCTATTCCACCTATAGTGATATATCCATGGCTCACGCTCATGTATTGCGTGAAGGTTGAAAAAGTTTGAGAACATCAAAAGTATGAAACATTTGCTTGGCTTGTCATCGGGGTTGTGCATGATTTAAATACGTTGTGTGGTGAAGATGGAGCATAGCCAAACTATATGATTTTGTAGGGATAGCTTTCTTTGGCCATGTTATTTTGAGAAGACATGATTGCTTAGTTAGTATGCTTGAAGTATTATTATTTTTATGTCAATATTAAACTTTTGTCTTGAATCTCATGGATCTGAATATTCTTGCCACAATAAAGAGAATTACAAGGATAAATATGTTAGGTAGCATTCCACATCAAAAATTCTGTTTTTATCATTTACCTACTCGAGGACGAGCAGGAATTAAGCTTGGGGATGCTGATACGTCTCCAACGTATCTATAATTTTTTATTGTTCCATGCTATTATATTATCTGTTTTGGATGTTTATGGGCTTTATTATACACTTCTATATTATTTTTGGGACTAACCTATTAACCCAGTGCCCAGTGCCAGTTTCAGTTTTTCCTTGTTTTAGAGTATCACAGAAAAGGAAAATCAAACGGAGTCCAATTGACCCGAAATGTCATGGAACTTATTTTTGGAACGGAAGCAATCCAGAAGACTTGGGGTGTGCGTAAGGGAAGCAACGAGGAAGGCACGAGGCAGGGGGGCGCCCACCACCTGGGCGCGCCCTCCACCCTCGTGGGCCCCTCGTGGCCCCCTAACGTATGTCTTCCTCCCATATATACCCATATACCCTAAAAACTTCGGGGAGCAGAATAGATCGGGAGTTCCGCCGCCAGAAGCCTCCGTAGCCACCGAAAACCAATCTAGACCCGTTCCGGCACCCTGCCGGGGGGGGGGAGGAATCCCTCTCCGGTGGCCATCTTCATCATCCCGGCGCTCTCCATGACGAGGAGGGAGTAGTTCTCCCTCGGGGCTGAGGGTATGTACCAGTAGCTATGTGTTTGATCTCTCTCTCTCTCTCTCGTGTTCTTGAGGTGATACGATCTTGATGTATCGCGAGCTTTGCTATTATAGTTAGATCTTATGATGTTTCTTTGAAGGAAATATGCCCGAGAGGCAATAATAAAGTTATTATTTATTTCCTTATTTCATGATAAATGTTTATTATTCATGCTAGAATTATATTAACCAAATACATAATACATGTGTGAATACATAGACAAACATAAGTGTCACTAGTATGCCTCTACTTGACTAGCTCGTTAATCAAAGATGGTTAAGTTTCCTAACCATAGACATGAGTCGTCATTTGATTAACGGGATCACATCATTAGGAGAATGATATGATTGACTTGACCCATTCCGTTAGCTTAGCAATTAATCATTTAGTTTGTTGCTATTGCTTTCTTCATGACTTATACATGTTCCTATGACTATGAGATTATGCAACTCCCATTTACCAGAGGAACACTTTGTGTGCTACCAAACATCACAATGTAACTGGGTGATTATAAAGGTGCTCTACAGGTGATGATGTGTTACGGAACGAGTAAAGAGACTTGTCGGTAACGAGATTGAACTAGGTACTGATATACCGACGATCGAATCTCGGGCAATTAACATACCGATGACAAAGGGAACAATGTATGTTGTTATGCGGTTTGACCAATAAAGATCTTCATAGAATATGTGGGAGCCAATATGAGCATCCAGGTTCCGCTATTGGTTATTGGCCGGAGATGTGTCTCAGTCATGTCTACATAGTTCTCGAGCCCGTTGGGTCCGCACGCTTAAAGTTCGATGACGGTTATATTATGAGTTTATGTGATTTAATGTACCGAAGGTAGTTCGGAGTCCCGGATGAGATCAGGGACATGACTAGGAGTCTCAAAATGATCGAGACATAAAGATCGATATATTGGACGACTATATTCGGACATCGGAAAGCTTCCGAGTGATTCGGCTATTTATCGGAGTACCGGAGACTTACGGGAATTCGCTGGGGAGTGTATGGGCCTTATTGGGCTTTAGGGGAAAGAGAGAGAGGCAAGTCGCGTGCCCCCAAGGCCTAGTCTGAATTGGACTAGGGGGAGGGCTGCGCCCCCTCCTTCTCTTCTCTTCTCTTTTCCCTTTCCTTCTCTCCTACTCCTACTACTTGGAAGGGCTCCTAGTTCTACTAGGTAAGGGGGAATCCTACTCCCGGTGGGAGTAGGACTCCCCTAGGGCGCACCATTGAGAGGGTCGGCCCCTCCCCTCCTCCACTCCTTTATATACGTGGCGAGGGGGCACCCCATAGATACAACAATTGATCTCTTGATCTCTTAGCCGTGTGCGGTGGCCCCCTCCACCATAATCCACCTCGATCATATCTTAGTGGTGTTTAGGTGTGACGCCCCCGATTCAATCATACACTAATCATCCACGCAGACATGTACGATGAAGATCAGGGACTCACGGGAAGATATCACAACACAACTCTACAAATAAAATAAGTCATACAAGCATCATATTACAAGCCAGGGGCCTCGAGGGCTCGAATACAAGAGCTCGATCATAGGCAAGTCAGCAGAAGCAACAATATCAGAGTACAGACATAAGTTAAACAAGTTTGCCTTAAGAAGGCTAGCACAAACTAGGGATACAGATCGAAAGAGGCACAGGCCTCCTGCCTGGGATCCTCCTGAACTACTCCTGGTCATCATCAGCAGCCTGCACGTAGTAGTAGGCACCTCCAGTGTAGTAGGAGTCGTCGTCGACGGTGGCATCTTGCTCCTGGACTCCAACGTCTGGTCGCAGCAATCGGGTATAGGAAGGGGAAAGGGGGAGCAAAGCAACCGTGAGTACTCATCCAAAGTACTCGCAAGCAAGGAGCTACAATACATATGTATGCATTGGTATCAAATAGAATAAGGGTATCATATGTGGACTGAACTGCAGAATGCCGGAATAAGAGGAAGATAGGTAGTCCTATCGAAGACTACGCTTCTGGCCACCTCCATCTTGTAGCATGTAGAAGAGAGCAGAAGGTAAGTTCACCAAGTAGCATCGTGTAGCATAAACCTACCCAGCGACCCTCTCCTCGTCGCCCTGTTAGAGAGCGATCACCGGGATGTATCTGGCACTTGGAAGGGTGTGTTTTATTAAGTAACCGGTTCTAGTTGTCATAAGGTCAAGGTAAAACTCCAAGTCGTCCTGTTACCGAAGATCACGGCTATTCGAATAGATTAACTTCCCTGCAGGGATGCACCACATTTCCCAACACACTCGATCCCCTTTGTCCGAACACACTTTCCTGGGTCATGGCCAGCCTCGGAAGATCAACACGTCGCAGCCCTACCTAGGCACAACAGAGAGGTCAGCACGCCGGTCTAAATCCTATAGCGCAGGGGTCTGGGTCCATCGCCCATTGCACACCTGCATGTTGCGTACGCGGCCGGTGAGCAGACCAAGCAACCTCCATTACAAAGGAAGTTCTGTTGCCCGGTCCAACCCGGCACGCACCGCTTAGTTGCTGACGTCACGAAGGCTTCGGCTGATACCACGACGTTGAGTGCCCATAACTGTTCCCGCGTAGTTGGTTAGTGCGTATAGACCAGTGGCCAGACTCAGATCAAATACCAAGATCTCGTTAAGCATGTTATCTTGAAGTAACCGCAAACGCCGACCAGGGCTAGGCCCACCTCTCTCCTGGGTGGTCTCAACCTGCCCTGTTGCTCCGCCACAAAGATCCACCCAGAGGGCCATCGGGACAAAGGTCCTTTCAGCCCCCAATCCGTGAATCACTCGCGGGTACTCTACGAGCCGACCCGTCTTTAGTCATCACATGTGTCATGTATAAGATATATAATATATACCCGTGATCACCTCCCTAGTGATCACGACCCAATAGTATAACATGGCAGACGGACAAGAATGTAGGGTCACTGATGATAAACTAGTATCCTATACTAGGCATTTAGGATTGCAGGTAAGGTATCAACAACTGTAGCTACAATGACAGGCTATGCATCAGAATAGGATTAACGGAAAGCAGCAGCATGCTACACTACTCTAATACAAGAAGTAGAGAGAAGAGTAGGCGATATCTGGTGATCAAGCGGGGGGGGGGGGGGGGGGCTTTCCTGGTTGCTCTGGCAAGGAGGGGTCGTCAACAACGTAGTCGATCGGGGCACCAGTAGCGGCATCAGTCTCGTAGTCTACCGGAGAGAAGAGGGGGAAGAAACAATAAATATTAAACAAACAGATGCATAGCGATGCATGACATGACAAGTATCGGTGCTAGGGGTGCCCTAACGCGGTATGAGGTGGTACCAGTGAAGGGGGGAATCACCCGGGAAAATATCCCCGGTGTTTCGCGTTTTCGGACAGATGAACCGGAGGGGAAAGTTGCATGTTCTCTATGCTAGGGATGCATGGCGGACGAACGGGCTGCATATCCGGATTCGTCTCGTCGTTCTTAGCAACTTTCATGTACAAATTATTTTCATCTGAGTTACGGATTAGAAGATATGATTTTCTAAAGATTTAAATCATTTATTGGAATTTACTTATTTTAACAAAAAGGAATTATGACATCAGCATGATGCAATGTCGACGTTAGCTGGTCAACAGGTCGGCTGACCAGTCAAACCAGATAGGTGGGTCCAGTGGGACCCACATGTTATTGACAGGGCAGTAACAGGGGGGGTTTAGACTAATTAATTGGGTTAATTAGTAGGTGGGGGCCTAGTAGTCAGTGAGAGATGAGGTTTTAATTAATTAATTTAATTAATTAGCAGTTTATCTATTTGTTTTTATTCGTTTTATGGCATGGGGCCCGCATGTCAGTGGCAGTAGCAGCCACGTCAACGTAGTTGACTTCGGTCAACGTGGCCAGTTGGGGCCCCCAGGCCCCTAGGCAGTGACCCAGGGGTGGCCCCAGGTGTGCCAACTCAGCGGAGCCGCCGGAGTAGCTCCGGCGAGCCCGCGCGTAGCGGCTAACGCCTGCGAGCGTCGGGATTCGCCTACGCGGCACCAAACCGGGCGTCGTCTCTTGCGTTCGAATGAGGAGAGTGCCCCGCATCTAGTGGTGGCGGTGGCGTGGCCGGAGGTGGCCGGAAAAGTCGTCGGCGACGAGCGTGGCGGACGACAGTTCAGGCGCGGGAGGGAAACGGCAATGCGGTGCGGCAACAAGCAAACGGAGAGGCCAGGCGAGACGTACGCGAGGTGGCAAAAGCAACGGGCGCTGGCCCGTGACCATTTGGTCACCGGAGTCCCGCCGGCGACGAGATACGTGGCAGAGCGTTCGGGTGCTACGGCGACAGCTAGTTAGGGCGCGCGTGAGAGAGAAGAGGAAGCGGAGGCTCACCGAGCGGCACACACGGTGGCCCTTGGGGATTTAGTAGCTGCAGGGGCGTTGCCGGAGTTGTTGAAGAGCGGCGGCGAAGCTTGTCGGAGCAGAGGAGGAAGACGGCGGTGATGTGGGTGTTGCGGTGGCTCCGAGCTCCAACGGGGTGCACCAGTCGAAGCAGCGGACGATGGTGGACCTTGGGGACACAATGGGGCGGCAAGGCGGGCGCGGTGGCCGTGGCTAGGCCAGAGCCATGGCGGCAGTGGCGTTCGGCAGTGATGGGGAAGGGGAAGCAGCGCGGTGGATCTGAGGGGGGGAAAGCGCAGACACCGAGAGAGAGCGGGGGAAGTGGGAGGCAGGATCGAGGAGGCAGGGCGTGGCGGCCTTATCCCCTCCCGGCGTCGGTGCCGGCGAGGCGGTTAGGCGGCGACACGCCCCTGTTCCGACCCGGGTCGGGGGAACACGGGAAGGGGACAAGGCAGGGGAGCCGGGCCGGTTGTGGCCAGCTGGGCCAGGTGGGCCGGTCTGGCCTGTGAGCTGGGCCGCCTGGTCCAGGGGGGCTTTCTTTTCCCTTTTTCCTTTTTTCTGTTTTGTTCTTTTACTATTATTTATTTTTCTTTTCTTTTTTAATTAATTTTAAAATATTCAGGCACTTTCTAAAAATATGTTTTCTTTGCTATAATTACCCTCGTAATATTCAGCACCCACCGAACATTTTTGTTTCAACTTTTGAAAACTTTTGTTGTTTGACATATTTAGAATTTAAATTTTGAAACGGTTTCGAATCATTGCGAGGTTAGCAACAGTAACCGAGGTGACGTGGCATGATTAGCATGGGATTACTGTAGCATGATTATCCGGGCGTTACAAATCTCCTCCACTACAAGAAATCTTGTCCCGAGATTTAGGTGGTAGAAGGAAACAGTGCGGGGTATTCATCGCGAAGACGATCCTCGCGTTCCCAGGTAGCTTCGTCTTCAGAGTGATTCGACCACTTGACTTTGAGGAACTTGATCGCCTTCTAACGTGTGCGGCGTTCAGCTTGGTCGAGAATGCAGACCGGATGCTCTTTATAGGAGAGGTCCTATTGCAATTCGAGCACTTCATGATCCACTGCTCGGATTGGGTCCTTGAAGCAGCGTCGGAGTTGTGACACGTGGAACTCATCGTGAACCTAAGAAAGGTTTGACGGAAGGTCCAGTTGATATGCCACTTTTCCATGCCTTTCCAGAATAGGGAAGGGGCCAATATAGCGAGGAGCTAGCTTGCCCTTGATCCCGAAGCGGTGAGCACCCTTCATTGGTGTAACTCGAAGATAAGCCTTTTCGCCAAGTTGATAGACCATGTCTTTGTGATGACGGTCATACTGACTCTTCTGACGTGATTGAGCAGTCTTGAGATTCTTGCGAATAATGCGGACTTGTTCTTCAGCCTGTTGGATAATATCCAGACCGAAGAATGGACGTTCCCCAGTTTCTGACCAGTTCAGAGGGGTCCGACACTTTCATCCATATAATACTTCGAAGGGGCACATCTTCAGACTAGCTTGATAGCTATTATTATAAGAGAACTTAGCATATAGAAGAGATTCATCCCATTTCTTGCCGAAGGAAATTACACAAGCTCGAAGCATGTCCTCGAGAACTTGGTTAATATGTTCAACTTGACCCTGCGACCGAGGATGAAACGCAGTACTGAATGACAGATGAGTCCGCATAGCTTCTTGGAAACTTGCCCAAAATCTTGAAGTGAATAAGCTGCCATGGTCTGAACTGATAACCAGTGGAATACCGTGAAGTGAAACAATTCTGGACATGTAGAGAGTTGCAAGCTGACTAGCAGTGATTGTTTCTGTGACCGCCAGAAAATGTGCAACTTTAGAAAGTCGGTCAATGATGACAAGAATAGCATCATTACCTTTCTGTGATTTGGGAAATCCAGTGACGAAATCCATTTCAACATGGTCCCATTTCCATTCAGGAATAGAGATAGGTTGCAGAGTTCCAGCAGTCCTTTGATGTTCAGCTTTGATACGACGGCAAACGTCACACTCAACAACATAACGAGCAATGTCCTGCTTCATATTAGACCACCAGAATCTCTGACGGATGTCTTGGTACATCTTTGTACTACTGGGATGAATAGACAAAGGTGTATCATGAGCTTCTTTCATAACCTTTTTAGTCTGATCTAGGTTTTTCCTCGAACATGGTACCACTAGGCGGCCTTTGAAGTACAAGGCACCATCATTGGTGATAGTGAAGAATGAGGTCTTTCCTTCTGCGAGATGGCGTTTAATCTTCTAGACTTCAGAGTCATAACCTTGGATAGTCTTTATACCATCTACAAGATCTGGTACGACAGCCAGGGTATTTAGAGAACCCTTAGTAACAACACGAAGATTCATATTTTGGAACTCCGGGGGAGGGGGAGCGAGTGCACCAGGGGGAACAATATGAAGGTTCAGCTTTCTAAATTCTTCGACAAGCGAGGCCTGAACTTTGTGAACCTGGAGGTGGTTGCAGAAAGACTTGCGGCTCAAGGCATCAACCATTACATTAGCCTTGCCGGGGGTATAGGATATACCCACGTCAAAGTCTGCAGCAGTCTCCATCCATCTCTGCTAATGGAGGTTCGGATCTGGCTAAGTAAACAGATACTTCAGACTTTGGTGGTCGGTGCAGATCTCGCAATGATTACCGAGAAGGTAATGTCACCACTGCTTCAAAGCATGAATGACAGCAGCAAGCTCGAGGTTGTGAACTGGGTAGTTTTCTTCATGAGGGCGCAGTTGATGAGAGGCATAAGCAATCACTCTGCACTCTTTCATTAGGACACAGCCTAATCCTTGACGGGAAGCATCACAGTAAATGACAAAGTCCTTCTTAATATCAGGTGGAGCAAGCACTGGGGCAGAAGTCAACTTGTCTTTGAGTGCCTGGAAGCTTTCCTGACACTTATCTGTCCACAACCTGACGCCCTTATGCAACAGATTAGTCAGAGGCCTGGCAATCTTGGAGAAGTTCTCGACAAATCGACGACAATAGCTGGCGAGATCGAGAAAACTTCGGACTTGCTTGACATTCTTCGGAGGAGTCCAATCGAGAATAGCCTGAACTCGTTCAGGGTTGACGACAATACCATCCTTGGAGATGACGTGCCCAAGATAGGTTACTTTAGGGAGCCAAAATTCACACTTGGAATACTTAGCATACAGTTGATGCTCTCGAAGCTTTTCCAGCACAAGACGAAGATGTTCAGCATGTTCTTCTTTGTTCTTGGAAAATACCAGGATATCATCCAGATAATCCACGATGAACTTGTCAAGGTAATCCATGAATATGTAGTTCATCAGGTGAGGGAAAGTGGCTGGAGCATTCGTTAAGCCGAATGACATGACGGTGTACTCGTATGATCCATACCGAGTCACGGAGGCGGTTTTTGGGATATCCTCTTCACGAACACGGATTTGGTGGTAACCCAACCTCAAATCGAGTTTGGAGAACACTGATGAACCAGCCAGTTGATCATAAAGATCATTGATCCGAGGAAGAGGGTATTTATTCTGAATGGTAGCTTGGTTTATAGGACGGTAGTCTTGGACCAATCGGTTTGTCCCATGCTTCTTCTTAACAAAGAGAGAAGGTGCTCCCCAAGGAGAGCAACTAGGGCGAATGAACCCTTTGCTAAGAGATTTGTCGATTTCCTCCTTAAGCTCAGTGAGTTCATGTGGCGACATCTTGTAGGGTCGTTTGGCTATAGGGGTGGTGCCTGGTTTCAAGTCGATGATGAATTCGACAGCTCTAGCAGGGGGAATCCCTGGAAGTTCTCCCGGAAAGACGTCTTGGAATTCACAAACGATGGGAATGTTTTCAATGCCCTCGAAAGGTGCAGCGTTCAACGCATTCAAGGCATAAAGTCGTGCCTCGGCGTTCTGAACTAGATGAGCCTGGTAAGCAATTATTTCATCAGAAGGGTGTAGCAGATGGACGGTCTTAGTAGCGCAAACTATAGAAGCAGTATGCTCTTTCAACCAATCCATTCCCAGAATGAGGTCAATGCTACAGGACTTCAGTACGATGGGAGAGGCAAGGAATTCCAGTCCTTCAATTTCAACGGGAACGTTGTGACTAACCATAGAGGTTTGGCATTGGCCCGCAGGAGTGTGTACCACTATCGCAATGTTCATCTCATCGTATTTAATGCCATGCATGAATGCAAACTCAGCTGATATGAATGAATGCGATACTCCTGTATCAAATAAAATGGATGCTGGTACAGAATTTACGAGGAGTGTACCCATCACAGTAGCAGGCTGGTCTAGAACTTCATTGAGATCAACGTGGTTGGCATGAACACGACCATAAGACCTGGCAGTGTTGTTGCGAGGCTGGTTGCTTCCACAGCCAGCTGTGGGAAGGGCCAGTTGATTCTGGTTCTGATTCTGATAGTAGTTCCTGGCAAGGTGACCAGGTTGGCCACACTTGTAGCATAGACCATTATTGGGAGTGGGAACAGGAGCTCGGGGTGGTGGAGCTGGAAGTCTTGGCTGCCTAGTTGGTGGGGGAGGCAGACACGGTGTAGCATAGGACTGCCTTGGAGCAGGTGCAGTAGACTGGTACATGCTGTTGGGAATCCATACCCTACGCTTTTGCGAGGATGGGCCCGAAGATGAGCCCGTGTCACGATTGCGCCTGTGAGAGCTCTGGTGTTCCTGCGGACCATTTTTGACATTGATGGACTTGTTCACCAAGGTGGCGAAATCAGCAAAGTCATGCCCTAGAAGTGCGAGCTTGATGTCAGCTTGAAGGCCATCATGGAACTTCTCCTATCTGCGTGCATCAGTTGCAATGTCTTCTTCAGCATAGCAGGACAAGTCAAGAAACTCCCGCTGATAAGCTTCAACAATTTTGTTGCCTTGGGTGAGGTTGCAGAACTCGCGCTTCTTCCGGTCCATGACTCATGGAAAGCAGGTTGGAAGTCTGGCCAGGTGGTGATTGTTCCAACCAGCAGAGTACGCCTGTGGCTATCCCACCATTGAGCAGCGGGTCCTTTCAGGAACAAGGAAGCAAAGGTGACATAGCTGGCAGGGGCTACATCGGCAGACTCCATCTCCTAGGTGATGTCACGGAGCCAGTCATCAGCATCCAGAGGCTGAGTTGAGCTGCAATACACAGTTGGGTTGAGACGCATGAAATCCTGTAGAGTAACTTGGGATGGCTGCTGGTTTATATTGGGGCAAGGAAACTGAGCCATAATATCCTCCATGAACTGGCGATTCAGCTCAAACTGTTACATCATCCCAGCCATGTACTCAGGCGGTGGTGGGGCATGGCCACCACAACCATGACCACCTGGTCTAACCATCCTGCTAATATATAACAGGGGTAGTTTAGCATTGAGAATTTGCAAGGACAAGAATCATTCATGATGAAACATGCATAATGAAAGGAACACGATAGATACTACATAGTAGTTGGCATATCTTACAAAAGAGATCACGCATAGAGTTCGGTACACAGAGTTCAGTACACAGACCAAGAACATCATAGGCGGCATGTGGGCTCGCGGTGAATGCATCTAACACTAACAAGCAAGCCTACATCAGTCCCAGGAGGAACTGTGGAGGTAGGTGTAGCCTGACAGCTGGTAGTGACGCAAAGGGAAGTCCTCCACGTGAGTAGCCTAGGGTCCGCGGATACTCTGGTGCGGAACCCGACGTGCAGGTGGCAGAAGAGGACCAAGTGCGGGAGAGTAGCCTCCCACTTTTGGCCAGCCAACGCCCTGGGGCATCACAGTCCTGGTAGGGTAGATCACAGAACGCGACAGATCACCAGATCGTACAGAGGGGTGCAACAGCGTCAGAGCACGGTACAGGTGCTGACGGGTGGTGTACAACTCATGGCGAAGAGCTCGGTTAGCTCGATCCAGCCCATCAGCATGCAGAACCAGGTTTTGATGGTAGAAGGGCTCTCGGGTGACAATGGAGTAGGCATCAGTGTAGTATCCCTCCACACCAACATCCGATGCGATAGCAATGTGCCTGAAAGGGGAGGTGTCCAACTCCCGATACTCTCCACAAAGATGTGTCAGAGCAGCATAAGCAGCATCATGGACCGCCATGTCGATAGTCACTCCAACACCATGAGCAGTGTGCAGCATGGTAGTGGAGTCATACTCCCAAGAGTAGACGTGGACAATGGCACGGTACTGCTCCTGGTTGAAGTCCCGGTACTCCTCGTAGACAGTGTACTCCGGGTGCCAGCGATAGCCCAAATAGGTCATCATCTCAACCAACACAGCAGGTGATCCTGAGGCACCAATGGCCATCGTGTGGCGCACGACCTGTCTCGTGGGCTCCATCTGAAAACAAAGGTGTTTCAAAGAAGTCTAATGACAGTGTGGATAATGTTCAACATACTACTCTAAGCAATAACTAGGGCTTATCCAACTTTGGGGTTAACGTGGTCACGGGATCCTAATGTTAAAGTTAGTAAAACCGTTTAACCCGAGCAGAAGAGAGTTCAGAGTCCCAGAGTAAGGATCGAGGAGTAAAAGATCCTAATACCACCCAAATGGCGACATGGGCCCATAAGGCACACAACCAGGTTAGTAAAAAGTTTTGTAATGTCTAGACTCGAGTTCGGCCAGGGAGTGTGGAAGGGGGATTCCTACAGGCAGTTGGCTCTGATACCAACTTGTGACGCCCCTGATTCAATCATACACTAATCATACACTCAAACGTGTATGATCAAGATCAGGGACTCACGGGAAGATATCACAACACAACTCTACAAATAAAATAAGTCATAAAAGCATCATATTACAAGCCAGGGGCCTCAAGGGCTCGAATATAAGAGCTCGATCATAGACGAGTCAGCGGAAGCAACAATATCTTAGTACATACATAAGTTAAACAAGTTTGCCTTAAGAAGGCTAGCACAAACTAGGGATACAGATCGAAAGAGGCACAAGCCTCCTGCCTAGGATCCTCCTGAACTACTCATGGTCGTCGTCAGCGGCCTGCACGTAGTAGTAGGCACCTCCAGTGTAGTAGGAGTCGTCGTCGACGGTGGCTTCTTGCTCCTGGACTCCAATGTCTGGTCGCAGCAATCGGGTATAGGAAGGAGGAAAGGGGGAGCAAAGCAACCGTGAGTACTCATCCAAAGTACTCGCAAGCAAGGAGCTACACTACATATGTATGCATTGGTATCAAATAGAATAAGGGTATCATGACTGAACTGTAGAATGCCGGAATAAGAGGGGGATATGTAGTCCTATCGAAGACTATGCTTCTGGCACCTCCATCTTGCAGCATGTAGAAGAGAGCAGAAGGTAAGTTCACAAAGTAGCATCGTGTAGCATAAACCTACCCAGCAATCCTCTCCTCGTCGCCCTGTTAGAGAGCGATCACTAGGTTGTATCTGGCACTTGGAAGGGTGTGTTTTATTAAGTAACCGGTTCTAGTTGTCATAAGGTCAAGGTACAACTCCAAGTCATCCTGTTACCGAAGATCATGGCTATTCGAATAGATTAACTTCCCTGCAGGGATGCACCACATTTCCCAACACGCTCGATCCCTTTTGTCCGGACACACTTTCTGTTGGGGATCGTTGCAGAAATTTAAAATTTTCTACGCATCACCAAGATCAATCTATGGAGTAATCTAGCAACGAGGGGAAGGAGAGTGCATCTACATACCCTTGTAGATCGCTAAGCGGAAGCGTTGCAAGAACGCGGATGAAGGAGTCATACTCGTAGCGATTCAGATCGCAGTTGATTCTGATCTAAGCGCCGAACCACAGCGCCTCCACGTTCAACACACGTGCAGCCCGGTGACGTCTCCCACGCCTTGATTCAGCAAGGGAATAAGGAGAGGTTGGGAAGACTCCGTCCAGCAGCAGCACGACGGCATGGTGGTGGTGGAGGAGCGCGGAACTCCAGCAGGGCTTCGCCAAGCACTACGAGAGACGAGGAGGGAGAGAGGTAGGGCTGCGCTAAGAGATAGATCGAATCGTATGTTGGGCAGCCCCCATACCTCAAGTATATATAGGGGAAGGGGAGGGGGCTGCGTCCCCTCTAGGGTTCCCACCCCAAGGGGTGCGGCAGCCCTAGATCCCATCTAGGGTGGCGGCCACAAGGGGGAGAGGGGGAGGCGCACCTGGGGTGGGCCTTAGGGCCCATCTGCCCTAGGGTTTGCCCCCTTCCCCTCTTGGAGGCGCCTTGGGTCTTGGTGGGAGGCGCCCCAGCCCACCTAGGGGCTGGTCCCTTCCCACTATTGGCCCATGTAGGCCTCCGGGGCCAGTGGCCCCACCTGGTGGACCCCCGGGACCCTCCCGGTGGTCCCGGTACGTTACCGATAGCACCCGAAACTTTTCCGGTGACCAAAACGAGACTTCCTATATATAAATCTTTACCTCCGGACCATTCCGGAACTCCTCGTGACGTCCGGGATCTCATCCGGGACTCCGAACAACATTCGGTAACTGCGTACATACTTTCCCTATAACCTTAGCGTCATCGAACCTTAAGTGTGTAGACCCTACGGGCTCGGGAGTCATGCAGACATGGCCGAGACAACTCTCCGGTCAATAACCAACGGCGGGATCTAGATAACCATGTTGGTTCCCACATGCTCCACGATGATCTCATCGGATGAACCACGATGTCAAGGATTAAATCAATCATGTATACAATTCCCTTTGTCTATGGGTACGATACTTGCCCGAGATTCGATCGTCGGTATCCCGATACCTTGTTCAATCTCGTTACTGGCAAGTCTCTTTACTCGTTCCGTAACACCATCCTGTGATCAACTCCTTGGTCACATTGTGCACATTATGATGATGTCATACCGAGTGGGCCCAGAGATACCTCTCCGTTACACGGAGTGACAAATCCCAGTCTCGATTCGTGCCAACCCAACAGACACTTTCGGAGATACCTGTAGTGCACCTTTATAGCCACCCAGTTACTTGTGACGTTTGGCACACCCAAAGAACTCCTACGGTATCCGGGAGTTGCACAATCTCATGGTCTAAGGAAATGATACTTGACATTAGAAAAGCTTTAGCATACGAACTACACGATCTTGTGCTAGGCTTAGGATTGGGTCTTGTCCATCACACCATTCTCCTAATGATCTGATCCCGTTATCAACGACATCCAATGTCCATGGTTAGGAAACCGTAACCATCTATTGATCAACGAGCTAGTCAACTAGAGGCTTACTTGGGACATGGTGTTGTCTATGTATCCAACATGTATCTGAGTTTCCTATCAATACAATTCTAGCATGGATAATAAACGATTATCATGAACAATGAAATATAATATAATAATAACTAATTTATCATTGCCTCTAGGGCATATTTCCAATAGTCTCCCACTTACACTAGAGTCAATAATCTAGTTCACATCGCCTTGTGATTAACACTCATAGGTTACATCGCCATGTGACCAACATCCAAAGAGTTTACTAGACTCAATAATCTAGTTCACATCACTATGTGATTAACACTCAATGAGTTCTGGGTTTGATCATGTTATGCCTGTGAGAGAGGTTGTAGTCAACGGGTCTGCCATATTCAGATCCCTATGTATTTTGCAAAACTTTATGTCATATCGCAGATGCTGCTACCACGTTCCACTTGGAGCTATTCCAAATTGTTGCTCCATTATACGTATCCGATATCTCTACTCAGAGCTATCCGAATAGGTGTTAAGCTTGCATCGACGTAACTCTTTATGTTGAACTCTTTATCACCTCCATAACCGAGAAACATTTCCTTATTCCTGTAAGGATAATTTTGACCGCTATCTGGTGATCCACTCCTAGATCACCTTTGTACCCTCTTGCCAGACATGTGGCAAGGCACACATCAGGTGCGGTACTCAGCATGGCATACCGTATAGAGCCTATGACAAAAGCATAGGGGACGACCTTCGTCCTTCCTCTTTCTTCTGCCATGGTCAAGCTTTGAGTCTTACTCAACTTCACACCTTACAACTCAGGTAAGAACCCCTTCTTTGACTGATCTATTTTGAAATCCTTCAAAAACATGTCAAGGTGTGCGTTCTTTGAAAGTATTATCAAGCGTCTTGATCTATTTCTATAGGTCTTGATGCCCAATATGTAAGCAGCTTTATCCAGGTCTTCCTTTGAAAATCACTCTTCAAACAACCGTTTATGCTTTCCAGAAATTCTACATTATTTCGAATCAACAATATGTCATCCACATATACTTATCAGAAATGTTGTAGTGCTCCCACTCACTTTCTTGTAAATACAAGTTTCTAGCAAACATTGTATAAACCTAAAAGCTTTGATCACTCCATCAAAGCATATGTTCCGACTCCGAGATGCTTGCTCTAGTCCATAGAAGGATTACTGGAGCCAGCATACCTTTTAGCATCCTTAGGATCGACAAAACCTTTTATTGTATCACATACAACCTTTTCTTATGAAAACTGGTAAGAAAACTTGTTTTTGACATCCATCTGTCAGATTTCATAATTGAAAAATACAGCTAATGCTAACTTGATTCCGACGGACTTAAGCATCACTACGGGTGAGAAATTCTCATCGTAGTCAACTCCTTGAACTTGTGAAAAGACTCTTTGCCACAAGTTGAGCTTCATAGACGGTAACATTACCGCCCACATCCATCTTCTTCTTAAAGATCCATTTATCTCAATGGCTTGCCGATCAACTTCACTCTGAGATCGCTTGAACTTTTCAAACATTTCAGACTTGTGCTTCATTAAGTAAATATACCTATATCTACCCAAATCGTCAATGAAGATGAGAAAATAGCGATATCCACTGCACGCTTCAATTCTCATTGGATCACACGCATCAGCATGCATGATTTCCAACAAGTCACTTGCCCGTTTCATTGTACCTGAAAACGGGATCTTAGTCATCCTGCCCATGAGGCATGGCTCGCATGTGTCAAGCGATTCAAAATCAAGTGACTCCAAACATCCATCAATATGGAGTTTCTTCATGCATCTTATGCCAATATGACCTAAGCGGCAGTGCCACAAGAAAGTGGTACTATCATTATTAACTCTACATCTTTTGGCGTGAACATGTGTATTACCACGACCGAGATTCACTGAACCATTCACATAGGTGCATGACCATGAAAGGTATTATTCATGTAAACAGAATAACCATTATTCTCTAACTTAAATGAATAACCATATTGCAATGAACATGATCTAATCATATTCATGCTCAACGTAGACACCTGATAACATTTATCTAGGTTCAATACTAATCTCGAAGGTAGATGGAGCATGCGATGGTGATCTCATCAACTTTGGAAACACTTCCAACACACATCGTCACCTCGCCCTTAGCCAGTCTCCATTTAGTCCGTAGCTTTTGCTTCAAGTCACCAATAATAGCAACTGAACCGGTATCCAATACCCAGGTGCTACCAGGAGTACTAGTGAGGTACACATTAATAACACGTATATACTTTGTTGAAGTTGCCAGCCTTCTTATCTACCATGCATTTGGGGCAATTCCGCTACCAGTGACCGTTCCCCTTACAATAGAAGCACTTAGTCTCGGGTTTAGGTTCAACCTTGGGTTCCTTCACTGGAGTGGCAACTGGTTTGCCATCCATGAAGTTTCCCTTCTAGCCCTTGCCCTTCTTGAAACCAGTGGTCTTGTTAAACCATCAACACTTGATGCTCCTTCTTGATTTCTACCTTTTGCGGTCTTAAGCACCGCGAATAGTTCCGGGATCAACTCCATCCCTTGCATGTCATAGTTCATCACGAAGATCTAGTAGCTTAGTGATAGTGGCTAGAGAACTCTATCAATCACTATCTTATCTGGAAGTTTAACTCCCACTTGATTTGAGTGATTGTAGCACCCAGACATTCTGAGCACATGCTCACTAGCTGAGCTATTCTCCTCCATCTTGTTGGCAAAAGAACTTGTCAGAGGTCTCATACCTCTCAACACGGGCATGAGCCTGAAATCCCAATTTCAGCTCTTGGAACATCTCATATGTTTTATGGCGTTCAAAATGTCATTGGAATCCCGATTCTAAGCCGTAAAGTATGGTGCACTAAACTATCAAGTAGTCATCAGGATGTGTCTGTCAGGTGTTCACAACATCCACAGACGATGTTGTAGGGGTTTGCACATCGAGCGGTGCATCAAAGACGTAAGCCTTCTATGTAGTAGTGAGGACACTCCTCGGACTATGGACCCAGTCTGCATCATTGCTTACAATATCTTTCAACTTGGTCTTTCTCTAGGAACGTATTGAAACAGGGAGCTACAACGTGAGCTATTTATCTACAACATATTTGCAAAGACAATTTAGACTATGTTCATGATAATTAAGTTCATCTAATCAAATTATTTAATGAACTCCCACTCAAATAGACATCCCTCTAGTCATCTAAGTGAAACATGATCCAAGTCAACTAGGCCGTGTCCGATCATCACGTGAGACGGACTAGTCAACATCGGTGAACATCTTCATGTTGATCGTATCTTCTATAGGACTCATGCTCGACCTTTCGGTCTTCCGTGTTCCGAGGCCATGTCTGTACATGCTAGGCTCGTCAAGTCGTGTATTGCGTGTGTAAATCTGGCTTACACCCGTTGTATTCGAACGTTAGAATCTATCACACCCGATCATCACGTGGTGCTTCAAAACAACGAACCTTCGCAACAGTGCACAGTTAGGGGGAACACAATTCTTGAAATTATTGCGAGGGATCATCTTATTTAAGCTACCATCGTTCTAAGTAAATAAGATGTAAAACATGATAAACATCACATGTAATCAAATAGTGACATGATATGGCCAATATCATTTTGCTCCTTTTGATCTCCATCTTCGGGGCGCCATGATCATCATCGTCACCGGCATGACACCATGATCTCCATCATCATGATCTCCATCATCGTGTCTTCTTGAAGTTGTCTCGTCATCTATTACTTCTACTACTATGGCTAATGCTTTAGCAATAAAGTAAAGTAATTACATGACGTTAAAGTTGACACGCAGGTCATAAATAAATTATGACAACTCCTATGGCTCCTGCCGGTTGTCATACTCATCGACATGCAAGTCATGATTCCTATTACAAGAACATGATCAATCTCATACATCACATATATCATTCATCACATCCTTTTGTCCATATCACATCACAAGGCATATGATGCAAAAACAAGTTAGACGTCCTCTAATTGTTGTTGCCAGTTTTTTTACGTGGCTGCTATAGGTTTCTAGCAAGAACGTTTCTTACCTACGCCAAAACCACAACGTGATATGCCAATTTCTATTTACCCTTCATAAGGACCCTTTTCATCGAATCCGATCCGACTAAAGTGGGAGAGACAGACACCCGCTAGCCACCTTATGCAACTAGGGCATGTCAGTCGGTGGAACCAGTCTCACGTAAGCGTACGTATAAGGTCAGTCCGGGCCGCTTCATCCCACAATGCCGCCGAATCAAGACTAGTAACGGCAAGTAAATTGACAAAATCGACGCCCACAACAACTTGTGTTCTACTCGTGCATAGAAACTACACATAGACCTAGCTCATGATGCCACTGTTGGGGATCGTAGCAGAAATTTAAAATTTTCTACGCATCACCAAGATCAATCTATGGAGTAATGTAGCAACGAGGGGAAGGAGAGTGCATCTACATACCCTTGTAGATCGCTAAGCGGAAGCGTTGCAAGAATGCGGATGAAGGATTCGTACTCGTAGCGATTCAGATCGCAGTTGATTCCGATCTAAGCGCCGAACCACGGCGCCTCCGCGTTCAACACACGTGTAGCCCGGTGACGTCTCCCATGCCTTGATCCAGCAAGGGGAGAAGGAGAGGTTGGGAAGACTTCATCCAGCAGCAGCACAACGGCGTGGTGGTGGTGGAGGAACGCGGAACTCCAGCAGGGCTTCGCCAAGCACTACGAGAGACGAGGAGGGAGAGAGGTAGGGCTGCGCGAAGAGAGAGATCGAATCGTATGTTGGGCAGCCCCCATACCTCAAGTATATATAGGGGGAGGGGAGGGGGCTGCGCCCCCACTAGGGTTCCCACCCCAAGGGGTGCGGCAGCCCTAGATCCCATCTAGGGTGGCGGCCACAAGGGGGAGCGGGGGAGGCGCACCTGGGGTGGGCCTTAGGGCCCATCTGCCCTAGGGTTTGCCCCTTCCCCTCTTGGAGGCGCCTTGGGCCTTGGTGGGAGGCGCCCCAGCCCACCTAGGGGCTGGTCCCTTCCCACTGTTGGCCCATGTAGGCCTCCGGGGCCGGTGGCCCCACCTGGTGGACCCCCGGGACCCTCCCGGTGGTCCCGGTACGTTACCGATAGCACCCGAAACTTTTCCGGTGACCAAAATGGGACTTCCTATATATAAATCTTTACCTCCAGACCATTCCGGAACTCCTCGTGACGTCCAGGATCTCATCCGGGACTCCGAACAACATTCGGTAACCGCGTACATACTTTCCCTGTAACCCTAGTGTCATCGAACCTTAAGTGTTTAGACCCTACGGGCTCGGGAGTCATGCAGACATGGCCGAGACAACTCTCCGGTCAATAACCAATAGCGGGATCTGGATACCCATGTTGGTTCCCACATGATCCACGATGATCTCATCGGATGAACCACGATGTCAAGGATTAAATCAATCCCGTATGCAATTCCCTTTGTCTATCGGTACGATACTTGCCCGAGATTCGATCGTCGGTATCCCGATACCTTGTTCAATCTCGTTACCGGCAAGTCTCTTTACTCGTTCTGTAACACATCATCCCGTGATCAACTCCTTGGTCACATTGTGCACATTATGATGATGTCCTACCGAGTGGGCCCAGAGATACCTCTCCGTTACACGGAGTGACAAATCCCAGTCTCGATTCGTGCCAACCCAACAGACACTTTCGGAGATACCTATAGTGCACCTTTATAGCCACACGGTTACGTTGTGACGTTTGGCACACCCAAAGCACTCCTACGGTATCTGGGAGTTGCACAATCTCATGGTCTAAGGAAATGATACTTGACATTAGAAAAGCTTTAGCATACGAACTACACGATCTTTTGCTAGGCTTAGGATTGGGTCTTGTCCATCACATCATTCTCCTAATGATGTGATCCCATTATCAACGACATCCAATGTCCATGGTCAGGAAACCGTAACCATCTATTGATCAATGAGCTAGTCAACTAGAGGCTTATTAGGGACATGGTGTTGTCTATGTATCCACACATGTATCTGAGTTTCCTATCAATACAATTCTAGCATGGATAATAAACGATTATCATGAACAATGAAATATAATATAATAATAACTAATTTATTATTGCCTCTAGGGCATATTTCCAACACTTTCCTGGGTCATGCCCGACCTCGGAGGATCAACACGTCGCAGCCCTACCTAGGCAGAACAGAGAGGTCAGCACGCTGGTCTAAATCCTATGGCGCAGGGGTCTGGGCCCATCGGCCATTGCACACCTGCACGTTGCGTACGCGGCCGGTGAGCAGATCTAGCAACCTCCATTACAAAGGAAGTTGCGTTACGTGGTCCAACCCGGGGCGTGCCGCTCAGTCGCTGATGTCACAAAGGCTTCGGCTGATACCACGACGTCGAGTGCCCATAACTGTTCCCGCGTAGTTGGTTAGTGCGTATAGGCCAGTGGCCAGACTCAGATCAAATACCAAGATCTCGTTAAGCGTGTTATCTTTAAGTAATCGTGAACGCCGACCAGGGCTAGGCCCACCTCTCTCCTGGGTGGTCTCAACCTGCCCTGTCGCTCCGCCACAAAGATCCATACAGAGGGCCGTCGGGACAAAGGTCCTTTCAGCCCCCAATCCGTGAATCACTCGTGGGTACTCTATGAGCGGACCCGTCTTTAGTCATCACATGTATCATGTATAAGATATATAATATATACCCGTGATCACCTCCCTAGTGATCACGGCCCGATAGTATAGCATGGCAGACAGACAAGAATGTAGGGTCACTGATGATAAACTAGCATCCTATACTAGGCATTTAGGATTGCAGGTAAGGTATCAACAACTGTAGCTACAATGACAGGCTATGCATCAGAATAGGATTAATGGAAAGCAGTAACATGCTACACTACTCTAATGCAAGCAGTAGAGAGAAGAGTAGGCGATATCTGGTGATAAAGGGGGGGGGGCTTTCCTGGTTGCTCTGGCAAGGAGGGGTCGTCAACAACGTAGTCGATCGGGGCACCAGTAGCAGCGTCAGTCTCGTAGTCTACCGGAGAGAAGAGGGGGAAGAAACAATAAATATTAAACAAACAGATGCATAGCGATGCATGACATGACCAGTATCAGTGCTAGGGTGCCCTAACGCGGTATGAGGTGGTACCGGTGAAGGGGGGGAATCACTCGGGAAAATATCCCCGGTGTTTCGCATTTTTCGACAAATGAACCGGAGGGAAAGTTGCATGTTCGCTATGCTAGGGATGCGTGGCGGACGAATGGGCTTCATGTCCTGATTCGTCTCGTCGTTCTGAGCAACTTTCATGTACAAATTATTTTCATCCGAGTTACGGATTAAAAGATATGATTTTCTAAAGATTTAAATCATTTATTGGAATTTACTTATTTAACAAAAAAGGAATTATGACATTAGCATGATGCAATGCTGACATCATCTGGTCAACAGGTCGGCTGACCAGTCAAACGAGACAGGTGGGTCCAGTGGGACCCACATGTCATTGACAGGGCACTAACAGGGGGGTTTAGACTAATTAATTGGGTTAATTAGCAGGTGGGGGCCTAGTAGTCAGTGAGAGATTAGGTTTTAATTAATTAATTTAATTAATTAGCAGTTTATCTATTTGTTTTTATTCGTTTTATGGCATGGAGCCCGCATGTCAGTGGCAGTAGCTGCCACGTCAGCGTAGTTGACTTCGGTCAACGTGGCCAGTTGCGGCCCCCAGGCCCACAGGCAGTGTCCCAGGGGTGGCCCTAGGTGTGCCAACTCAGCGGAGCATAGCTCCGGCGAGCCCGCGCGCAGCGGCCGAACGCCGGCGAGCGTCGGGATTCGCCTACGCGGCACCAAATCGAGCGCCATCTCTTGCGTTTGAACAAGGAGAGTGCCCCGCGTCTAGTGGTGGCGGTGGCATGGCCGGAGGTGGCCGGAAAAGTCGCCAGCGACGAGCGCAGCGGACGGCAGTTCAGGCGCGGGAGGGAAATGGCAATGCGGTGCGGCAACAAGCAAACGGAGAGGCCAGGCGAGACGTACGCGAGGTGGCCAAAGCAACAGGCGCTGGCTCGTGACCATTTGGTCATCGGAGTCCCGCCGGCGACAAGATCCGCGGAGGAGCGTTCGGGTGCTACGACGACAGCTAGCTAGGGCGTGCGCGAGAGAGAAGAGGAAGTGGGGGCTCACCGAGCGGCACACACGGTGACCCTTGGGGGTTTAGTAGCTGCAGGGGCGTCGCCGGAGTTAGTGAAGAGCAGCGGCGAAGCTTGTCGGAGCAGAGGAGGAAGACGGCGGTGTCGTGGGCGTTGCAGTTGCTCCGTGCTCCAACGGGGTGCACCAGTCGAAGCAGCGGACAATGGAAGACCTTGGGGACATAGTGGGGCGGCAAGGCGAGCGCGGTGGCCGTGGCTAGGCCGGAGCCATGGCGGCGGTGGCGTTCGGTGGTGATAGGGAAGGGGAAGCAGCGCGGTGGATCTGAGGGGGGGAAAGCGCAGGCACCGAGAGAGAGAGCGAGGGAAGTGGGAGGCGGGATCGAGGAGGCGGGGCGGGGCAGCCTTATCCCCTCCTGGCGTCGGTGCCGGGGAGGCGGTTAGGCGGGGACGCGCCCCTGTTCCGACCCGGGTTGGGGGAACAGGGGAAGGGGACGAGGCAGGGGAGCCGGGCCGGTTGTGGCCAGCTCGGCCAGGTGGGCCGGTCTGGCCTGTGAGCTGGGCCGCCTGGTCCAGGGGGGGCTTTCTTTTCCCTTTTTCCTTTTTTCTATTTTGTTCTTTTACTATTATTTATTTTTCTTTTCTGTTTTAATTCATTTTAAAATATTCAGGCACTTTCTAAAAATATGTTTTCTTTACTATAATTACCCTTGTAATATTCGGCACCCACCGAACATTTATGTTTCAACTTTTGTTGTTTGACATATTTAGAATTTACATTTTGAAACGGTTTCGAATCATTGCGAGGTTAGCAACAGTAACCGAGGTGACGTGGCATGATTAGCGTGGGATTACTGTAGCATGATTATCCGAGCGTTACATTAGGTCAAGCCCTGCGTCGGTAGAACATCATCATCGTCACCACGCCGTCGTGCTGACGAAACTCTCCCTCAACACTCGGCTGGATCGAAGTTCGAGGGACATCATTAAGTTGAACATGTGCATAACTTGGAGGTGCCGTGCATTCGGTATTTGATCAGTCGGATCGTGAAGACGTACGACTACACCAACCATGTTGTGCTAACGCTTCCGCTTTCGGTCTACGAGGGTACGTGGACACACTCTCCCCTCTCGTTGCTATGCATCACCATGATCTTGCATGTGCGTAGGATTTTTTTTGAAATTACTATGTTCCCCAATAGTGGCATCCGAGGTTTTATGCGTTGATGTTATAGGCACGAGTAGAACACAAGTGAGTTGTGGGCGATATAAGTCATATTGCTTACTAGCATGGCACACTTTGGTTCGGCGGTATTGTTGGATGAAGCGGCCCAGACCGACATTACGCGTACGCTTACGCGAGACTGGTTTTACCGTCGTGCTATGCACATAGGTGACTAGCGGGTGTCAGTTTCTCCAACTTTAGTTGAACCGAGTGTGGCTACGCCCGGTCCTTGAGAAGGTTAAAACATCACTAACTTGACAAACTATCGCTGTGGTTTTGTTGCGTAGGTAAGAACAGTTCTTGTTCAGCCCGTAGCAGCCACGTAAAACTTGCAACAACAAAGTAGAGGACGTCTAACTTGTTTTTGCAGGGTATGTTGTGATGTGATATGGTTAAGACGTGATGAGATATAAGTTGTGTTGTGATGTGATATGGTTTTGTTGAAGTTATCGGCAACTGGCAGAAGCCTTATGGTTGTCCTTTATTGCATAAGATGCAAGCGCCAAATAATTGCTTTACTTTATCGCTATGCGATAGCAATAGTTGCAAGAGAAATAGTTGGCGAGACGACCATGTGACGACACATTGATATAGATCAAGATTATGGAGATCATGGTGTCATGCCGGTGACGATGGAAATCATGACAAAGCTTTGGAGATGGAGATCAAAGGCACAAGATGATGATGGCCATATCATGTCACATATTTTGATTGCATGTGATGTTTATCTTTGATACATCTTATTTTGCTTAGTTCGACGGTATCTTTATAATATGATATCTCACTAATTATCAAGGTACAAGTGTTCTCCCTGAGTATGCACCATTGCGAAAGTTCTTCGTGCTGAGACACCACGTGATGATCGGGTGTGATAGGCTCTAGTTCAAATACAACGGGTGCAAAACAGTTGCACACAAGGAATACTCAGGTTAAACTTAACAAGCCTAGCATATAACAGATATGGCCTCGGAACACTGAGACCGAAAGTTCGAGCGTGAATCATATAGTAGATATGATCAACATAGTGATGTTCACCATTGAAACTACTCCATCTCACGTGATGATCGGACATGGTTTAGTTGATATGGATCACGTGATAACTTAGAGTATTAGAGGGATGTCTATCTAAGTGGGAGTTCTTAAGTAATATGATTAATTGAACTTAAATTTATCATGAACTTAGTCCTGGTAGTATTAGCATATCTATGCTGTAGATCAATAGCTTGCGTTTAGCTCCCCTGTTTTATTTTTGATATGTTCCTAGAGAAAACTAAGTTGAAAGATGTTAGTAGGAATGATGCAGATTGGATCCGTGATCTGAGGTTTATCCTCATTGCTGCACAGAAGAATTATGTCCTTGATGCACAGCTAGGTGACAAACCTATTGCAGGAGCAGATGCATATGTTATGAACGTTTGGCTAGCTCAATATGATGACTACTTGATAGTTTAGTGCACCATGCTTAAACGGCTTGGAATCGGGACTTCAAAGATGTTTTGAACGTCATGGACCATATGAGATGTTCAGGAGTTGAAGTTAATATTTCAAGCAAATACCCGAGTTGAGAGATATGAACTCTCCAACAAGTTCTATAGCTAAAAGATGGAGGAGAATAGCTCAAGCAGTGAGCATGTCCTCAGATTGTCTGGGTACTACAATCGCTTGAATCAAGTGGGAGTTAATCTTCCAGATAAAATAGTGATTGACAGAATTCTCTAGTCACCATCACCAAGTTAGTAGAACTTCGTGATGAACTATAATATGCAAGGGATAACAGAAACAATTCCCAAGCTCTTCGTGATGCTGGAATCGACGAAGGTAGAAATCAAGAAAAGCATCAAGTGTTGATGGTAAAAAAAACCACTAGTTTCAAGTAAAGGGACAAAGGGAAGAAAGGGGAACTTCAAGAAGAACGACAAGCAAGTTGCTGCTCAAGTGAAAAAACCCAAGTCTGGACCTAAGCCTGAAACTGAGTGCTTCTACTGCAAAGGGACTGGTCACTGGAAGCGGAACTACCCCAAGTAATTGGTGGATAAGAAGGATGGCAAAGTGAACATAGGTATATTTGATATACATGTTATTGATGTGTACTTTACTAGTGTTTATAGCAACCCCTCAGTATTTGATACTAGTTTAGTTGCTAAGAATAGTAACTCGAAACGGGACTTGCAGAATGAACAGACACTAGTTAAGGGTGAAGTGACGATTTGTATTGGAAATGGTTCCAAGATTGATATGATCATCATCGCACACTCCCTATACTTTCAGGATTAGTGTTAAACCTAAAATAAATGTTATTTAGTGTTTGCGTTGAGCATGAATATGATTGGATCATGTTTATTGCAATACGGTTATTCATGTAAGTTAGAGAATAATTGTTGTTCTATTTACATGAATAAAACCTTCTATGGTCATACACCCAATGAAAATGGTTTGTTGGATCTCGATCATGGTCATACACATTTTCATAATATTGAAGCCAAAAGATGCAAAGTTAATAATGATAGTGCAACTTATTTGTGGCATTGCCGTTTAGGTCATATTGGTGTAAAGCGCATGAAGAAAATCCATGCTGATGGGCTTTTTGAATCACTTGATTATGAATCAGTTGATGCTTGCGAACCATGCCTCATGGGCAAGATGACTAAGACTTCGTTCTCCGGAACAATGGAGCGAGCAACAGATTTGTTGGAAATCATACATACTGATGTATGTGGTCCGATGAATATTGAGGCTCGCGGCGGGTATCATTATTTTCTCACCTTCAAAGATGATTTAAGCAGATATGGGTATATCTACTTAATGAAACATAAGTCTGGAACATTTGAAAAGTTCAAAGAATTTCAGGGTGAAGTTGAAAATCATCGTAACAAGAAAATAAAAGTTTCTACAATATGATCGCAGAAGTAAAATATTTGAGTTACAAGTTTGGCCTTCATTTAAAACAATGTGAAATAGTTTCACTACTCATGCCACCTGGAACACCACAGTGTAATGGTGTGTCCGAATGTCGTAACCATACTTTATTAGATATGGTGCGATCTATGATGTCTCTTACCGATTTAGCACTATCATTTTGGGGTTATGCATTAGAGACAGCTACATTTACGCTAAATAGGGCACCATCTAAATCCGTTGAGACGACACCGTATGAATTATGGTTTGGCAAGAAACCTAAGCTGTCATTTCTTAAAGTTTGGGGTTGCGATGCTTATATGAAAAAGTTTCATCTTGATAAGCTCAAACCCAAGTCGGAGAAGTGCGTCTTCATAGGATACCCAAAAGTAACTGTTGGGTACACCTTCTATCATAGATCCGAAGGCAAGATATTTGTTGCTGAGAATGGATCCTTTCTAGAGAAGGAGTTTCTCTCGAAAGAAGTGAGTGGGAGGAAAGTAGAACTTGATGAGGTAACTGTACCTGCTCCCTTATTGGAAAGTAGTTCATCACAGAAATCTGTTTCTGTGACTCCTACACCAATTAGTGAGGAAGCTAATGATGATGATCATATAACTTCAGATCAAGTTACTACCAAACCTCGTAGGTCAACTAGATTGAGATCCGTACCATAGTGGTACGGTAATCCTGTTCTGGAGGTCATGTTAATTGACCATGACAAACCTACGAACTATGAGGAAGCGATGATGAGCCCAGATTCTACGAAATGGCTTGAGGCCATGAAATCTGAGATGGGATCCATGTATGAGAACAAAGTGTGGACTTTGGTTGACTTGCCCGTTGATCGGCAAGCCATAGAAAATAAATGGATCTTCAAGAGGAAGACGGACGCTGATAGTAGTGTTACTATCTACAAAGCTAGACTTGTCGAAAAAAAGGTTTTGACAAAGTTCAAGGTGTTGACTATGATGAGATTTTCTCACTCGTAGCGATGCTTAAGTCTGTCCGAATCATGTTAGCAAATTGCCACATTTTATGAAATCTGGCAAATAGATGTCAAAACTACATTCCTTAATGGATTTCTTAAATAAGAGTTGTATATGATGCAACCAGAAGGTTTTGTCAATCCTATAGGTGCTAACAAAATGTGCAAGCATCTCAGAGTTGGAATATACGCTTTGATGAGTTGATCAAAGCATATAGTTTTATACAGACTTGTGGTGAAGCCTGTATTTACAAGAAAGTGAGTGGGAGCACTACAGCATTTTTGATAAATATATGTGAATGGCATATTGTTGATCGGAAATAATGTAGAATTTTCTAGAAAGCATAAAGGAGTATTTGAAAAGAGTTTTTCAAATGAAGACCTCGGTGAAGCTACTTACATTTTGAGCATCAAGATCTACAGAGATAGATCAAGACGCTTGATAAGTTTTTTTCAATGATTACATACCTTGACAAGATTTTGAAGTAGTTCAAAATGGAACAGTCAAAGAAAGAGTTCTTACCTGTGTTACAAGGTGTGAAATTGAGTAAGACTCAAAGCCCGACCACAGCAGAAGATAGAAAGAGAATGAAAGTCATTCCCTATGCCTCAGCCATAGTTTCTATAAAGTATGACATGTTGTGTACCTGATCTATTGTATACCCTACACTGTGTTTAGCAAGAGAGTACAATAGTGATCTAGGAGTAGATCACTGGACAACGGTCAAAATTATCCTTAGTGGAACAAGGATATGTTTCTCGATTATGGAGGTGACAAAAGGTTCGTCGTAAAGGGTTACGTCGATGCAAATTTTGACACTGATCCAGATGACTCTAAGTCTCAATTTGGATACATTTTGAAAGTGGGAGCAATTAGCTAGAGTAGCTCCGTGCAGAGCATTGTTGACATAGAAATTTGCAAAATACAAACGGATCTGAATGTGACTAAAATTCTCTCACAAGCAAAACATGATCACACCTTAGTACTCTTAGGGTGTTAATCACTTAGCGATGTGAACTAGATTATTGACTCTAGTAAACCCTTTGGGTGTTGGTCACATGACGATGTGAACTATGGGTGTTAATCACATGGTGATGTGAACTATTGGTGTTAAATCACATGGAGATGTGAACTAGATTATTGACTCTAGTGCAAGTGGGAGACTGAAGGAAATACGCCCTAGAGGCAATAATAAAGTTATTATTTATTTCCTTATTTCATGATAAATGTTTATTATTCATGCTAGAATTGTATTAACTAGAAACATAATACATGTGTGAATATGTAAACAAACATAAGTGTCACTAGTATGCCTCTACTTGACTAGCTCGTTAATCAAAGATGGTTAAGTTTCCTAACCATAGACATGAGTTGTCATTTGATTAACGGGATCACATCATTAGGAGAATGATATGATTGACTTGACCCATTCCGTTAGCTTAGCACTGGATCGTTTAGTTTGTTGCTATTGCTTTCTTCATGACTTATACATGTTCCTATGACTATGAGATTATGCAACTGCCGTTTATCGGAGGAACACTTTGTGTGCTACCAAACGTCACAACGTAACTGGGTGATTATAAAGGTGCTCTACAGGTGTCTCCGAAGGTACCTGTTGGGTTGGCGTATTTCGAGATTAGGATTTGTCACTCCGATTGTCAGAGAGGTATCTCTAGGCCCACTCGATAATACACATCACTTAAGCCTTGCAAGCATTGCAACTAATGAGTTAGTTACGGGATGATGTGTTACGGAACGAGTAAAGAGACTTGCCGGTAACGAGATTGAACTAGGTATTGATATACCGACGATCGAATCTCGGGAAAGTAACATACCGATGACAAAGGGAACAACGTATGTTGTTATGCGGTTTGACCGATAAAGATCTTCGTAGAATATGTGGGAGCCAATATGAGCATCCAGGTTCCGCTATTGGTTATTGGCCGGAGACGTGTCTCGGTCATGTCTACATAGT
This sequence comes from Triticum aestivum, assembly GCF_018294505.1. NCBI lineage: Eukaryota > Viridiplantae > Streptophyta > Magnoliopsida > Poales > Poaceae > Triticum > Triticum aestivum. Next base: position 521,461,626 of record NC_057800.1, read on the forward strand.
TCTCGAACCCGTAGGGTCCGCATGCTTAAAGTTCGATGACGATTATATTATGAGTTTATGTGATTTGATGTACCAAAGCTAGTTTGGAGTCCCGGATGAGATCAGGGACATGACAAGGAGTCTCAAAATGATCGAGACGTAAAGATCGATATATTGGATGACTATATTCGGACATCGGAAAGGTTCCGAGTGATTCGGCTATTTATCAGAGTACCAGAGAGTTACGGGAATTCGTCGGGGAGTGTATGGGCCTTATTGGGCTTTAGGGGAAAGAGAGAGAGGCAGGCCATGCGCCGCCCAAGGCCTAGTCCGAATTGGACTAGGGGGAGGGGCTGCGCCCCCTCCTTCCTTCTCTTCTCTTTTCCCTTTCCTTCTCTCCTACTCCTACTACTTGGAAGGGCTCCTAGTTCTACTAGGAAAGGGGAAATCCTACTCCCGGTGGGAGTAGGACTCCCCTAGGGCGCGCCATAGAGAGGGCCGGCCCCTCCCCTCCTCCACTCCTTTATATACGTGGCCAGGGGGCACCCCGTAGACACAACAATTGATCTCTTGATCTCTTAGCCGTGTGCGGTGCCCCCTTTCATCATAATCCACCTCGATCATATTGTAGCGGTGTTTAGGCGAAGCCCTGCGTCGGTAGAACATCATCATCGTCACCATGCCGTCGTGCTGACGAAACTCTCCCTCAACACTCGGCTAGATCGGAGTTCGAGCGACGTCATCGAGTTGGACATGTGCATAACTCGGAGGTGTTGTGCGTTCGGTACTTGATCGGTCGGATCGTGAAGACGTACGACTACATCAACCGCGTTGTGCTAAGCTTCCGCTTTCGGTCTACTAGGGTACGTGGAGACACTCTCCCCTCTCGTTGCTATGCATCACCATGATCTTGCACGTGCGTAGGATTTTTTTTTGAAAATTACTACGTTCCCCAACATTCTCCCCCTCTACTCTCTTGTAATGGATTGAGTTTTCCCTTTGAAGTTATCTTATCGGATTGAGTCTTTAAGGATTTGAGAACACTTGATGTATGTCTTGCGTGGGATGCCCATGGTGACAATGAGGTATTCTATTGATCCACTTGGTGTATGTTTTGGTGATCAACTTGTGGGTTCCGCCCATGAACCTATGCATAGGGGTTGGCACACGTTTTTGTCTTGACTCTCCGGTAGAATCTTTGGGGCACTCTTTGAAGTACTTTTGTGTTGGTTGAATAGATGAATGTGAGATTGTGTGATGCATATCGTATAATCATACCCACGGATACTTGAGGTGACATTGGAGTATCTAGGTGACATTAGGGTTTTGGTTGATTTGTGTCTTAAGGTGTTATTCTAGTACGAACTCTAGGGCTGTTTGTGACACTTATAGGAATAGCACAACGAATTGATTGGAAAGAATAACTTTGAGGTGGTTTCGTACCCTACCATAATCTCATCGTTTGTTATCCGCAATTAGTGACTTTGGAGTGACTCTTTATTGCATGTTGAGGGATAGTTATGTGATCCAATTATGTTATTATTGTTGAGAGAACTTACACTAGTGAAAGTATGAACCCTAGGCCCTGTTTCAACGCATTGCAATACCGTTTGTGCTCACTTTTATCATTAGTTACCTTGCTGTTTTTATATTTTCAGATTACAAAAACCTTTATCTAACATCCATATACCACTTGTATCACCATCTCTTCGCCGAATTAGTGCACCTATACAATTGTAACACCCCGGATGTAATTTTCCATAATTGTACTCCGACTCTTGCCATTTTCGGCTCTAAGTTATGATTTTCCCTCATGGTTGGGTTTTGTCTTCGTGTTGCATTTTATCCATGTCATGCATTTCATATCATGTCATCATGTGCATTGCATTTGCATACGTGTTCGTCTCTTGCATCCGAGCATTTTTCCCGTTGTCCGTTTTGCGATCCGACACTCCTATGTCCTCCGGCGCCCCTTTTGCCTCTTTTCAGGTGCGGGTGTTAAACATTCTCGGATTGGACCAAGACTTGCCAAGCGGCCTTGGTTCACCACCGGTAGACCTCCTGTCACGTTTCATGCCATTTAGAGTCCGTTTGATACTCCAACTGTTAACCGGGGAACCGTAAAGGCCTCATGTGTGTTGCAGCCCAACACCCCTCCAAAGTGGACCAAAACCCATCCAAACCCCCTCCATCCTCTCGGCCATTCGATTTGGACTCTCCTAGCTCCCTCTACCTATAAAAGCATCTTCCCCTCCGAAATCCCGGACGAAACCCTAAGAAATACCTCGCCGCCGCCGTACATTCTTTTGAGTATGTTCAGTAAGGATGATTTTGACATATGGTTATGCTCAATCCATCCATGTCCCTGTTTGCATTTATGGAGTACGCTAGCATGACTCAATCATGCTCTACTTTTGCTATAAAATGTTCCTGGCAGATTGTTTACATGTTAATCAATTTTGCCAAGGTTGTTGTAGTTGATCCATGCATGCTATGAGATTGTTCTTGCCATGGTTAGCTTCTTGATCATGTCTTCTTGCCGGTAGTATGCTTAGCTTGTTATGCAATGCCTTGTGGTGAGTGCATCAAGCTCGCAAACGTGCCTTCATAATTCTGTTTTTGCCATGTCCAGTTTTCTGCTAAGTCTGAATCTGTTAACGAAACTTACTATGTTTACATGGGTGCCATCATATTTTCTATGCCCTTTTGGCTTATGGTCAGTAAGGGACTTTTCTTATATGCTTTGAGTAGATTCATGCCATGCCTTGTTTTGCCATGATATGTTCCTGTAGCATGTTATTATCTTGCTCTAAACATTGCTTCCTGATGTTAATTCCTGACATGTTAGTATTTTCACTAAGTCTGTGAAGCTGATATCTTTTGCACTTTTGCCATGCTTGTTTGAACCTGCTATTGTGTGAGTTAGCCGTAGATCAGTGTTCATCTTTTGTCAAGCATCTTGAGTAGATCATAGCCATGTGCTTTGTTGCTATGTTAGAGTGCAGTAGCTTAGTTTCTTATTGCATTTTAGATGGCATCGTGTTGTTAATCGCAGAATAGTGCCATTCTTGTTTTGCTTGCCATTTGCAAACCGTGCATCCGATTCTGGTGATCTTTATATCGTTTTTGACCGAAATCAACTCATCTTTCCAGCGGTGCACTTGGTTTGCCAAGTTGAGGCCTGGTGATCTTTGCTTGCTAGTTGCTCGCTCTATTGCTATGCCGCGATACCTAACACTTGCTATATCATGCCTACCATATTGCCATGTCAAGCCTCTAACCCACCTTGCCCTAGCAAACCATTGTTTGGCTATGTTACCGCTTTGCTCATCCCCTCTTATAGTGTTGCTAGTTGCAGGTGAAGATGGAGTTTGTTCCTTGTTGGAACATGATTATTGTTGGGATACCTGTGACGCCCCCAATTCAATCATACACTAATCATACACGCAAATGTGTACGATCAAGATCAGGGACTCACGGGAAGATATCACAACACAACTCTAAAACATAATTAAGTCATACAAGCATCATAATACAAGCCAGGGGCCTCGAGGGCTCGAATACAAGTGCTCGATCATAGACGAGTCAGCGGAAGCAACAATATCTGAGTACAGACATAAGTTAAACAAGTTTGCCTTAAGAAGACTAGCACAAACTGGGATACAGATCGAAAGAGGCGCAGGCCTCCTGCCTAGGATCCTCCTAACTACTCTTGGTCGTCGCCAGCGGCCTGCACGTAGTAGTAGGCACCTCTAGTGTAGTAGGAATCATCGTCGACGGTGGCGTCTGGCTCCTGGGCTCTAACATCTGGTTGCGACAACCAGGTAGAAGGGATAGGGGGAAAAGAGGGAGAAAGCAACCGTGAGTACTCATCCAAAGTACTCGCAAGCAAGGAGCTACACTACAAATGCATGGGTATATGTGTAAAGGGCCATATCGGTGGACCAAACTGCAGAATGCCAGAATAAAAGGGGGATAGCTAATCCTGACGAAGGCTATGCTTCTGGCAGCCTCCGTCTTGCAGCATGTAGAAGAGAGTAGATTGAAGTCCTCCAAGTAGCATCTCCAAGTAGCATCTCCAGGTAGCATCTCTAGTAGCATCGCAGTAGCATAATCCTACCCGGCGATCCCCTCCTCATCGCCCTGTAGAAAAGCGATCACCGGGTTGTCTATGGAACTTGGAAGGGTGTGTTTTATTAAGTATCCGGTTCTAGTTGTCATAAGGTCAAGGTACAACTCCAAGTCGTCCTGTTACCGAAGATCACGGCTATTCGAATAGATTAACTTCCCTGCAGGGGTGCACCAACTTACCCAACACGCTCGATCCCATTTGGCCGGACACACTTTCCTGGGTCATGCCCGGCCTCGGAAGATCAACACGTCGCAGCCCCACCTAGACACAACAGAGAGGTCAGCACGCCAGTCTAAACCTAAGCGCACAGGGGTCTGAGCCCATCGCCCATAGCACACCTGCATGTTGTGAGGGCGGCCGGAAGCAGAACTAGCCCCCTTAATACAAGAGCAGGCTTACGTTCCAATCCGGCGCGCGCCGCTCAGTCGCTGACGTCACGAAGTGCTTCGGCTGATACCATGACGTCGGGATACCCATAACTACTCCCACGTAGATGGTTAGTGCGTATAGGCTCGTAGCCAACTCAGATCAAATACCAAGATCTCGTTAAGCGTGTTAAATATCCGCGAACGCCGAACAGGGCCAGGCCCACCTCTCTCCTAGGTGGTCTCAACCTGCCCTGTCGCTCCGCCACAAAGTAACAGTCGGGGGCCGTCGGGAACCCAGGGCCACCTCTACCGGGATGGAGCCACCTGCCCCTTCAGCCCCCATCTCCGAACAGTATCACAGGTAATGTAACTGTGTAAAGTATATCGTATATGCCCGTGATCACCTCCCGAAGTGATCACGGCCCAGTAGTATAGCATGGCAGACGGACAAGAGTGTAGGGCCACTGATGGAACACTAGCATCCTATACTAAGCAGTAGGATAGCAGGTAATGGTAACAACAGTAGTAGCAAGGACAGGCTATGCATCAGGATAGGAATAACGGAAAGCAGTAACATGCTACACTACTCTAATGCAAGCAGTATAGAGAAAAGAGTAGGCGATATCTGGTGATCAAAGGGGGGGCTTGCCTGGTTGCTCTGGCAAGGAGGGGTCATCTGTGATGTAGTCGACCACAGGGGCATCAGCATCGTCACGGGGTCTACCGGAGAGAAGAGGGGGGAGAAACAATAAATACATAGCATAGCAAGCAAGTGCATAACAGGACAACAAGCAGAGCTAGACGTGTTCTAACACGGTAGTAGGTGATACCGACGAAGGGGGAAAGCATCCGGGAAAGTATTCCCGGTGTTTCGTGTTTTCGGACAGATGAACCGGAGGGGGAAAGTTGCATGTTTGATATGTTAGGGGTGTGTGGTGGACGAACGGGCTGCGTATCCGGAATCATCTCGTCGTTCTGAGCAACTTTCATGTAGAAAGTATTTTCATCCGAGTTACGGATTAAAAGATATGATTTTCTAAAGATTTAAATCATTTTCTGATTTTAATTAGTTATTTAATTCTAACATTATCCAGAATAGTGTCTGCTGATGTCAGCATGATGCAATGCTGAGCTCATCGGTCAACAGTGCGGTTGACTGGGTCAAAACTGACCTGTGGGTCCAGTGGGACCCACCTGTCATTGAGACAGAGGTGAAATAGGATTTGTTTTAAACTAATTAGGGTTAGTTAAGTGTGGGCCCATTATTCAGTGCCTAATAGGCTCAGATTAATTAGATTAACTAATTTAATTAGCTAAAAAAAGGGGGGGCACTGGTCAGCTGCTGGGACCAGCCCAGTCAGCAAGTTGACCACCGTCAACAGGTCAAAGGGGGCCCGGGGCCCACCAGTCAGTGGCCCAGGCGGTGCCACGTGGACGCCACGTCGGACACCGGCCGGAGACGCGCCGGAGCTGAGTCCGGCGAGCCAAACGCAGCGGCGCGGCTTGGGAGGGACGCGGGTTTCGCGCCCAGGGGGTCTTCTAGGCTGTGGCCGGGCGCGTTCGACGCGGCTCGGCGTCGCGCGTCGAGCGGTGGTGGCCAGAGGGGTTGGAACGGACGGAGGCGAGCGCTACGAGCTCGGCGGTGGCGAGATGCTCCGGGAGAGCGACAACAACGATGATATGGGGCGGTTTTGGGCAAACCGGAGAGCAGGGCGAGGCCTACGCGGCGTGGGGAATGCAGCGGGGTTGAGCCCGTGACCAAAAGGTCACCGGAGCCTTGCCGGCGGCGAGCTCCGCGGTGAAGCGTTCGGGCGCTCGTCGGGGACGGCGTTAGGAGGCACGAGGGGGTGTACTAGAGGGTGCTACGGTGTCGCGGTGGTGCAGTGAGCACGGTTGCGCGGTCGGACGAGAGCCGCGCGTGCGGTGACCGCGACAGCGAGCTTGACGGCGGAGCCGTAGCCCGGCAATGGTGGTGCGTCGCGCACGACTAGCTATGGCATGGAAATTAAGTAAGGACGGGGAGAAGAAGGGGGTGGAGCTCACAGAGTGGCACACGAAAGGCCCGCGGTGAACGGGAGCGCAGAGACGAGGCGGAATCCGACGCGGTGGAGCTCGGTGTTCGTAGGTTGAAGACGACCTCGTCCACGACGCTGCGACGGTGTGGAGCTCGAATCAACGGTAGGGGACGACGAGGCGGGCGACGAGGGAGCCCGATGACGCGTGGGCGCGGTGCGGGGAGGACGGTGGCCACGGCTACGTGACGGCCACGGCCATGGGAGCGAGCGCGCTCGGGATCGGGCGAGAGGAGAGGGGAGAGGTGGATCTGGGGGAGGGGAGGCGCAGGCACCGAGAGAGAGAGCGGGGTGAGTGGGAGGCGGGATCGAGGGGGCGGGGGGGTGGCAATCTTATCCCCTCCTCGACGCCGGCGAGGGGGTCCGGCGGAAGCACGCCCCTGTTCCGACCCTGGTCGGGGGAACAGAAAAGGGGGAGAGCGACCGGGGGAACGGGCCGGGTCGGCCGGATGGCCAGGTGGGCCGGCCTGGCTGCGAGCTGGGCCGTCTGGTCCAGGGGGGGCTTTTTTTCTGTTTTTGTTTTGTATTTTCTTTCTTTTATTTATTTTTCCTTTTCTGTTTTATTTAATTTAGGGCATTTAGGTATTTTATAAAATTGCGTCTTCTACACCATAATTACCTGTGCCATTTTTGGCACTGCCCGAACATTTTTGTTTTAACTTTTGAAAACTTTTATTGTTGACATTAATTTGAATTTGAACCTTGAAAGGGTTTCGAATCATCACGAGTTTAACAACAGTAACCGTGGTGACGTGGCATCATTAGCATGGGATTACTGTAGCTTAATTATCCGGGCGTCACAATTCTCCTCCACTACAAGAAATCTCGTCCCGAGATTTAGGAGCGGTTATAAGGGGGAAGGGATCTGGTTACGAAATTCTAACGATTCTTCCCGGTCATAGTTGCTCTTCTCGAAGAGGTCATTCCATTACATTCATGTCTTCAGTCCTCTGCTTCAAGTCATCATGATGAAGTCGTCGTCCTTCCTTCAGGATCTTCACCGTACTTACGAAAGGGTAAGAAGGGAAATTCTATATGGATGGATTCTAACAAGATCGAGCATCAGACGGTCAACTCAGGGAAGAAGTACAAGTATCTCTCGATTTGAAACTTAATAAGATATCGAGAGCAAAGTAAGAGGGTACCATGAGAAGTTTCAAAGGGATAGGCAATCGTTCGATGCCTAATCAGAAGGTGAAAGGATTTTAGGGCAACGAGAATAGGTATTGCGCCTCATACCAGAATAGATCACTAGATAGGTGGTCCATGAATTACATACAAAGTCAAGCGCGAGGAACAACCTTGGGAACAGGTGGTGCACAGGAGAGTCAGGTTTCGATCCTGTAGAACTATGGGTTATGGGCCCACCATGTGGGATAAAAGTAGGAGTGGTGACATCTTGCATGGTCATGATAGCAAGGTATGTCATAGGGTAGCCTGTCGATTATGTCGGCAACAACATCGGTACCAAGGGCGAGGGACGAAGAGAACCATTTTCCTACTCGTTGAACGAGGCGGGCCATTAGGCAAAGTTCTCGTCCATCGGTGCCTACCGGAATATCATCAACAATAGTAACAGGGTCTTGCTGACAGAATTGTACACCGAGGTGTTCACATAAGCAGGAGAATATTACTGCTTAGATCATATAGATCACAAGAAAAGTTAAACCAACCAATGGAAAGGAAAATATGATTATCAGATTAAACAGAACAATGGAAAGAAAATGTGTTTTAAACACATATTCCAGGGGTATATCCTTTCCAAGGACAAACAGAACATGATATCCATGCCAGGATACAAAGTAGAAAACCAATTAGGTAAGGGGGAATCTCATGATATTAGTCATACAACGGTAGAAAATTTAGCATGGTGCTTCAAATGTTCTTATTGAAGATCGGAGTACCACAGACATGCTTCGAGATAGCATTGACATGGTCTTCAAGCAAAGGTCGGACTTTGGATACACAAAGGATCCATCAGGATAAACTTTTTAAACAAGGCATTCAATTTCCTCATGGAAAAATGGTTAACCTTGTTAAAAGGAAACTATAACACTAGGTCCTTCGGCCATGTGTGCTAGGAATGACATCACCTTATCGGGTCATAAAAGATCAATGTTATAATTCTTGGAAATATGTTCCAACCATCATAGTTGACCGAGGTTCAGATCCGATTGGTGTCAGGATACCTCAGACTCGGGATGTCCGAGAAGAAAAGGTTCAACACAAACCGATGAAATGACATTACAAGATTCTCGGGAAATGAACTATGGGAGCGAGTTCCTGAAACAGTAGTTCATCAATAAACCAAGGAGGGGCTGAGAAGGTGGCTGATGGGCTCAACGACAATTCATCGAGAATTCCAAACGGATGGATTTCCACAATAATGTGAACAAGAAGATGACACTTGTCAATTCAAATGATATAATGTTGTATGCTCTAGGAAAACATACACCATCAATCATTAGTTGAAAGGTGTGCCTGAAATATGACCTTAGGCAGCAAGATCAATGTTAGAGTGACGATTCCATAATTCAACGGTCCAAGAACGAACTGTCGATCATTAAATTCAAAGCAATAGGGTTGCTAGAAGTACAGAACTCAAACAACATCTATTGGTATGCTGGTTAAAAACAACACGGGGACCAAGGAAGAATGGTGATGGTGAGAAGTATCATCATATCGAGAATTTCTAAGAGGTGGAGCAATCCCCACAACATTCTCGACATAAAAGACAGTAATACTTCAAGGAAGAACACAACACTAGCTGGAGAGCAAGTTATATTCAGAATGTGGACAAGTTCGCGATAAAAGGAAGTCAAGGGTGTTGTCGATGATAATAAAAATCATCGAGGGCAAGGAGGGTATTTCTCATCATGAACACAACTGACATCTAATCAAAGGAATGATGAAGTGAAATGTTATCGGAACCAAGGGTACGACGCCAACTCGAAATCAAGCTTGTTGTTCAAGGCAAAATGATATGACAAGGAAAGTTGATGTAAGCTTAGCTCAACGTCGAAAATTGTGCTTCGAGAATAAGGACCAGGTAGCCCAGTTAGAATCATCACGACAATGATATAGTCAAACAGGCTAGGAATGGCGTGATCGGGTACAAACTCGTACTTATAGAAGCTTACTGAAGAGTTGTTGAACCGTAGTGCGGACTCGGTTCAGTTATTGGTGTCTTTGAGTGTTTAAAAACTCAGAGCCCGTGAAAAATTGGAATCAGTGGGAATGTAGCACTTGATGAAGAACTCATAAGAAGTTACGCAGTTCCATGATAATCTCGAGATACCAGGGGGGTAATACTCGATGACAGATCAAAGTCGAGGTTGGACTGGGGTATTGCTCTACAGAAGACAAGTGCTTAAACTTGCACGAGAAATGGTATTTAAAAGAGAACATGGTCGGAACCATGATTGCAAAAGGCCAGATCCCAGATATAAGATGAACTTATACCAAAGGGATAATTAATTTAAGAGAAGCTTTAATGATAAGATCTACATCGTGTCCATGGGCATGAACACAAAGTTCAAGGTCGACTCCCACTTCTCCAATGCATACCCTTTCATTCACTTCTCGCTTTCGATGAAGTTGTAGTGTTGAAATATTATCTGGCAAAAACACCAGAAGAGTATGACTCGTGAAAACTCTCGGGTGCATACGGTTAGGGAAGGCATAGGTTCAACCCGTAGGGGCATCTTAGGAACATATACCACAAATTTCAAAAGTAAATAACACAAGCCCGAAAGCAGAGTATGGTTGGCCAAGCGGAGGATACAACTTAACAAAGGCATTAGGCATCAGGGGAAGAACTCACAAAGTGATCAAATGTGAAGGACATTGTCGGATAACAATCCAACAAAGGACTTGATGGTCCACAAAGGATTTGATGTGAGTATCGATACTCAACCAGAAGAGGAAGGAATGCAAATGCAACAAGTTATGGAATCATCTGAATAATTCAAAGCTTAAATGCAAAGGAATTATGATTTCCAAAACACAGGATCAAAAGCAGACGCTCTGATCAAGGATGGATCAATTGAATATACAAGAGGCACAATTGACGACAGATAGTTTGGTCGAGAACCAGCTCATGTTCAAAATGACGTCTGAGCCGGAAGGATAATCCTAGGACTCGACTGATGATTGTGAACATTCACAACATATTGAATCCTGGACTCAAAAATGATGGTGACAAAGGATGCCAATATGATTACTATACTTATGGGATTAATCATAATGAAAGCAAACAAGAAATTCCAGAGCAATAGGTTGCTGAGGATTTTCGGAAGATCGAATGGTATTTTGAAGACTTCTGTGTAACACCTGAACAACCGGGGGATGAGTGAATACTCGATAAGTGTGAGAATTATCCGTAGGGGTATTCAGGTGACAAAGAACAGCAAGGCGGTAAGCTCAAAGGATTATCGAAACATCGACGAGTGTTTCGAGGTATCTGGTAATAACAAGACCAACTGGGGTTGAATGTAAGAATATCAACTGCAAGTAGTTATCCATAAGGGTTGACGGCGGAAGGGGAATTGCAAATGCGATGAACATAAGTTCTCGGGTTAACAGCGGAGAGTATCTTCAGGGTCTTCACGTGCCACAGACGATCATCATTAATAAGGGGCTCTCCGGGTGAAAGTGATAACGAGATCCTAATGTTAGATTTAGCAAAAAGCATTTAACCCGAATAGAAGAGAGATCAGAGTCCCAGAGTATAGGTCGAGGAATAAAAGATCCTACTACCACCCAATGGTGACGTGGGCCCGTAAGCCGCACAACCATGTTAGTAAAAGTTTTGCAATGACTAGACTCAACTTCGACCAAGGAGTGTGGAAGGGGGATTCCTACAGGCAGTTGGCTCTGATACCAACTTGTGACGCCCCCGATTCAATCGTACACTAATCATGCATGCAAATGTGTACGATCAAGATCAGGGACTCATGGGAAGATATCACAACACAACTCTAAAACATAAATAAGTCATACAAGCATCATAATACAAGCCAGGGGCCTCGAGGGCTCGAATACAAGTGCTCGATCATAGACGAGTCAGCGGAAGCAACAATATCTGAGTACAGACATAAGTTAAACAAGTTTGCCTTAAGAAGGCTAGCACAAACTGGGATACAGATCGAAAGAGGCGCAGGCCTCCTGCCTGGGATCCTCCTAACTACTCTTGGTCGTCGTCAGCGGCCTGCACGTAGTAGTAGGCACCTCCAGTGTAGTAGGAATCGTCGTCGACGGTGGCGTCTGGCTCCTGGGCTCCAGCATCTGGTTGCGACAACCAGGTAGAAGGGAAAGGGGAAAAGAGGGAGAAAGCAACCGTGAGTACTCATCCAAAGTACTCGCAAGCAAGGAGCTACACTACATATGCATGGGTATATGTGTAAGGGGCCATATCGGTGGACTGAACTGCAGAATGCCAGAATAAGAGGGGGATAGCTAGTCCTATCGAAGACTACGCTTCTGGCAGCCTCCGTCTTGCAGCATGTAGAAGAGAGTAGATTGAAGTCCTCCAAGTAGCATCTCCAAGTAGCATCTCCAGGTAGCATCTCTAGTAGCATCGCAGTAGCATAATCCTACCCGGCGATCCCCTCCTCGTCGCCCTGTAGAAAAGCGATCACCGGGTTGTCTGTGGAACTTGGAAGGGTGTGTTTTATTAAGTATCCGGTTCTAGTTGTCATAAGGTCAAGGTACAACTCCAAGTCGTCCTGTTACCGAAGATCACGGCTATTCGAATAGATTAACTTCCCTGCAGGGGTGCACCAACTTACGCAACACGCTCGATCCCATTTGGCCGGACACACTTTCCTGGGTCATGCCCGGCCTTGGAAGATCAACATGTCGCAGCCCCACCTAGACACAACAGAGAGGTCAGCACGCCGGTCTAAACCTAAGCGCACAGGGGTTTGGGCCCATCGCCCATAGCACACCTGCATGTTGCGAGGGCGACCGGAAGCAGAACTAGCCCCCTTAATACAAGAGCAGGCTTACGTTCCAATCCGGCGCGCGCCGCTCAGTCGCTGACGTCACGAAGTGCTTCGGCTGATACCACGATGTCGGGATATCCATAACTACTCCCACGTAGATGGTTAGTGCGTATAGGCTCGTAGCCAACTCAGATCAAATACCAAGATCTCGTTAAGCATGTTAAATATCCGCGAACGCCGAACAGGGCCAGGCCCACCTCTCTCCTAGGTGGTCTCAACCTGCCCTGTCGCTCCACCACAAAGTAACAGTCGGGGGCCGTCGGGAACCCAGGCCCACCTCTACCGGGATGGAGCCACCTGCCCCTTCAGCCCCCATCTCCAAACAGTATCGCAGGTAATGTAACTGTGTAAAGTATATCGTATATGCCCGTGATCACCTCCCGAAGTGATCACGGCCCAGTAGTATAGCATGGCAGACGGACAAGAGTGTAGGGCCACTGATGGAACACTAGCATCCTATACTAAGCAGTAGGATAGCAGGTAATGGTAACAACAGTAGTAGCAAGGACAGGCTATGCATCAGGATAGGAATAACGGAAAGCAGTAACATGCTACACTACTCTAATGCAAGCAGTATAGAGAAAAGAGTAGGCGATATCTGGTGATCAAAGGGGGGGCTTTCCTGGTTGCTCTGGCAAGGAGGGGTCATCTGTGATGTAGTCGACCACAGGGGCATCAACATCGTCACGGGGTCTACCGGAGAGAAGAGGGGGGATAAACAGTAAATACATAGCATAGCAAGCAAGTGCATAACAGGACAACAAGCAGAGCTAGACGTGTTCTAACGCGGTAGTAGGTGATACCGACGAAGGGGGAAAGCATCCGGGAAAGTATTCCCGGTGTTTCGTGTTTTCGGACAGATGAACCGGAGGGGGAAAGTTGCGTGTTTGATATGTTAGGGGTGTGTGGTGGACGAACGGGCTGCGTATCCGGAATCGTCTCGTCGTTCTGAGCAACTTTCATGTAGAAAGTATTTTCATCCGAGTTACGGATTAAAAGATATGATTTTCTAAAGATTTAAATCATTTTCTGATTTTAATTAGTTATTTAATTCTAACATTATCCAGAATAGTGTCTGCTGATGTCAGCATGATGCAATGCTGAGCTCATCGGTCAACAGTGCGGTTGACTGGGTCAAAACTGACCTGTGGGTCCAGTGGGACCCACCTGTCATTGAGACAGAGGTGAAATAGGATTTGTTTTAAACTAATTAGGGTTAGTTAAGTGTGGGCCCATTATTCAGTGCCTAATAGGCTCAGATTAATTAGATTAACTAATTTAATTAGCTAAAAAAGGGGGGGCACTGGTCAGCTGCTGGGACCAGCCCAGTCAGCAAGTTGACCACCGTCAACAGGTCAAAGGGGGCCCGGGGCCCACCAGTCAGTGGCCCAGGCGGTGCCACGTGGATGCCACGTCGGACACCGGCCGGAGACGCGCCGGAGCTGAGTCCGGCGAGCCAAACGCGGCGGCGCGGCTTGGGAGGGACGCGGGTTTCGCGCCCAGGGGGTCTTCTAGGCTGTGGCCGGGCGCGTTCGACGCGGCTCGGCGTCGCGCGTCGAGCGGTGGTGGCCAGAGGGGTTGGAACGGACGGAGGCGAGCGCTACGAGCTCGCCGGCGGCGAGGTGCTCCGGGAGAGCGACAACAACGATGATATGGGGCGGTTTTGGGCAAACCGGAGAGCGGGGCGAGGCCTACGCGGCGTGGGGAATGCAGCAAGGTTGAGCCCGTGACCAAAAGGTCACCGGAGCCTTGCCAGCGGCGAGCTCCGCGGTGAAGCGTTCGGGCGCTCGTCGGGGACGGCGTTAGGAGGCACGAGGGGGTGTACTGGAGGGTGCTACGGTGTCGCGGTGGTGCAGTGAGCACGGTTGCGCGGTCGGACGAGAGCCGCGCGTGCGGTGACCGCGACGGCAAGCTTGACGTCGGAGCCGTAGCCCGGCAATGGTGGTGCGTCGCGCACGACTAGCTATGGCATGGAAATTAAGTAAGGACGGGGAGAAGAAGGGGGTGGAGCTCACAGAGTGGCACACGAAAGGCCCACGGTGAACGGGAGCGCAGAGACGAGGCGGAATCCGACGCGGTGGAGCTCGGTGTTCGTAGGTTGAAGACGACCTTGTCCACGACGCTGCGACGGTGTGGAGCTCGAATCAACGGTAGGGGACGACGAGGCGGGCAACGAGGGAGCCCGATGACGCGTGGGCGCGGTGCGGGGAGGACGGTGGCCACGGCTACGTGACGGCCACGGCCATGGGAGCGAGCGCGCTCGGGATCGGGCGAGAGGAGAGGGGAGAGGTGGATCTGGGGGAGGGGAGGCGCAGGCACCGAGAGAGAGAGCGGGGTGAGTGGGAGGCGGGATCGAGGGGGCGGGGGTGTGGCAATCTTATCCCCTCCTCGACGCCGGCGAGGGGGTCCGGCGGAAGCACGCCCCTGTTCCGACCCTGGTCGGGGGAACAGAAAAGGGGGAGAGCGACCGGGGGAACGGGCCGGGTCGGCCGGATGGCCAGGTGGGCCGGCCTGGCTGCGAGCTGGGCCGTCTGGTCCAGGGGGGCTTTTTTTTCTGTTTCTGTTTTGTATTTTCTTTTATTTATTTATTTTTCCTTTTCTATTTTATTTAATTTAGGGCATTTAGGTATTTTATAAAATTGCGTCTTCTACACCATAATTACCTGTGCCATTTTTGGCACTGGCCGAACATTTTTGTTTTAACTTTTGAAAACTTTTATTGTTGACATTAATTTGAATTTGAACCTTGAAAGGGTTTCGAATCATCACGAGTTTAACAACAGTAACCGTGGTGACGTGGCATCATTAGCGTGGGATTACTGTAGCTTAATTATCCGGGCGTCACAATACCATTATTATATCTTGTTTACTTTAATGCACCTATATACTTGGTAATGGGTGGAAGGCTCGGCCTTATGCCTGGTGTTTTGTTCCACTCTTGTCGCCCTAGTTTCCGTCATACCGGTGTTATGTTCCTTGATTTTGCGTTCCTTATGCAGTTGGGTTATAATGGGAACCCCTTGGCAGTTCGCCTTGAATAAAACTCCTCCAGCAAAGCCCAACCTTGGTTTTACCATTTGCCACCTAAGCCTTTTTCCCTTGGGATCCGCGGACTCAAGGGTCATCTTTATTTTAAACCCCCCGGGGCCAGTGCTCCTCTGAGTGTTGGTCCAAACTAGAGCCCCTTGCAGCGCCACCTCAGGGAAACTTGAGGGTTGGTTTTAGTTGTACGGATTGCTTATCAGGTGTGCCCTGAGAACGAGATATGTGCAGCTCCTATCAGGATTTGTCGGTACATTCGGGTGGCTTTCCTGGTCTTGTTTTACTATTGTCGAGATGTCTTGTAACCGGGATTTCGAGTCTGATCGGGTCTTCCTGGGAGAAGGAATATTCTTCATTGACCATGAGAGCTTGTGATGGGATAAGTTGGGACACCCCTGCAGGGTTTTGAACTTTCGAAAGCCGTGCCCGCGGTTATGAGTAGATGGGAATTTGTTAATGTCCGGTTGTAGAGAACTTGAAACTTAACTTAATTAAAATGAATCAACCGCTTGTGTAGCTGTGATGGTCTCTTTTCGGCGGAGTCCGGGAAGAGAACACGGTCTCCTGTTATGCTTGAAATGTAAGTAGTTTCAGGATCACTTCTTGATCTTTATAGCTTCTCGACCGTGCTTTGCTTCTCTTCTCGCTCTCATTTGCGTAAGCTAGCCACCATATATGCTAGTGCTTGCTGCAGCTCCACCTCACTACCTTTCCTACTCATAAGCTTAAATAGACTTGATCGCGAGGGTGTGAGATTGCTGAGTCCCCATGACTCATAGATTACTTCCAAAACCAGATGTAGGTGCCGATGATGCCAGCCCAGGGGATGCGACCGAACTCAAGTGGGAGTTCGACGAGGATTGAGGACGTTACTATGTGTCTTTCCCGGACGATCTGTAGTGGAGCCCAGTTGGGGCGATCGGGGATCTTATGCATTTGGGGTTGTCTTTATTTTGGTTCTGTAGTCGGACCTTGATTGTATTCTGGATGATGCAATGCTATACTTATGTATTGTGTGAAGTGGCGATTGTAAGCCAACTCTTTATATCTTTCTTATTCAGTACATGGGATGTGTAAAGATTACGCGACATGCCTACAATGCAGTTATGCCTCTAAGTCATGCTCCGGCACGTGGGAGATATAGCCGCATCGTGGGTGTTACAAGTTGGTATCAGAGCCTTCCCCGACTTAGGATCCCCCTGCTTGATCGAATCGTTGGCGTTGTTGAGTCTAGAAAAATGTTTTGAGTCTTATAGGATTATATATATATCGGAGAGTATGATTCTATTTACTCCTCAGTCCCTTCGTCGCTCTGGTGAGGCTTCCTGGCGTAGAGTTTTGACTCTTCTCTTCTCAAATTTCACGAATTTTTTTTAGGATCACGCGGGTATCTTGGAATCGTTCCGATGGTTTTGTGACGAGAACATTGTTCTTGGTGCCTCTTGACATTTAGGGGTTGTGGCAGTGTCCTGGCGAGTTGAGCTCCGAGGTGTTGTTGTCACAATTTTATCGTTGCAGTTCTGGAATACCTGAGTTTCGCCGACATCGAAAATCTCATTTATGCAGTTGTTGGTGAGATAACCTCGACGCCACCCAGTACTGGGGCAGGAGTTCAGGAGTATTGCCATAACTCGTATAACAGATGCTTTTCGAAGGTTGAGGTAAATGATTTCCGAATGTTTCTTAGTTATGTGTTGAAGGATGGATACAGCTGGATGTAGGATTTGATAGTTTTGGGTGAGATGTTATGCTTCCCCTGTATCCCCAACACCTGATTGCATAACCAGAAAGTTTCGGAAGTTTTGAAGGTGGGAATTCTTGTAGCTCTAGTATTTCTTCCGCAGATATCTGGTTTGTGATTGGGTAATCCTTACCAAGTATTTGTTCATATCCGTACCTTGTTGATTTTATCCTTCTACCTATATCTAAGTGGCTTCTCAATTATGGAAGTGTGATCATTTACTTTGGAATTCATTCGTTCATCCTTGTTCGAATGTTAAGGCTATATGTTGCAATTTTGATCCATTGATTCAGCTTGAATATATGTCTTTCAAGATGCTAACGGATGTCAACCTCTTCAGGATGGCTCCACCAACGCGTCAGAATCTGGAACCACCGCCACCACCTCCACCTCCGGAGGCATGGCAAGCTGCCATGGCCGCCACCAACACCAACACGCAAATGCTTATGCAACTCTTGCAAGAGCGCAACCAAGGAAAACAAGGCCATGGCAACAATCAAGCTCAGTTTGCTACTCTCAACCAGTTCCTCGCAAACTAGCCGAAGTCCTTCAGTAACTGTGTCGAGGCCACACACGCTGACGATTGGCTCGTGGATATCTGCAAATATTTTGAGTGTAGCAACGTCAGGCCTGAGGATTTTGTCAAGTTTGCTTCGTTCCAACTCAAACACCAAGCTGCTGAGTGGTATCAACAATACAAAGATTCCAGAGGAGGTCATGTGATTACCTGGGATGATTTCCGCCGAGACTTCAAAGCTCACCACAGTCCTCAAAGTGTTGCTGAGAGTAAGCGCGAGGAGTTCCGCAATCTGAAGCAAGGCAGCTTGTCTGTTTACCAATACAACAGCCTGTTCCAGAGGCTCGCTCGCTTCGCCAAACAAGACGTCCCTGATGAGAAGAGCATGATTTATCAATTCAGAGGTGGCCTCAGAGAAGATCTGCAACTAGCTCTCGTGCTTTTTGAGCCAAAAAAGTATGATGAGTTCTACAACATGGCACTAAAGCAAGAAGCCGCTCAGCTCAAGTGTGATGCTTCCAAGAAGAGAGTCAGGGATGCAACTCCTTCTTCTTCTTCTTCAACTCAAGTGGTAGCTAAGCAGCAAAAGTTCTGGTTGCCTCCTGATGACCCACAAGTATAGGGGATCTATTGTAGTCCTTTCGATAAGTAAGAGTGTCGAACCCAACAAGGAGTAGAAGGAAATGATAAGTGGTTTCCAGCAAGGTATTCTTTGCAAGTACTGAAATAAGTGGTAACAGATAGTTTTGTGATAAGATAATTTGTAACGAGCAACAAGTGACAAAAGTAAATAAGGTGCAGCAAGGTGGCCCAATCCTTTTTGTAGCAAAGGACAAGCCTGTAGAAGCTCTTATATGATGTAAAGCGCTCCCGAGGACACATGTGAATATCGTCAAGCTAATTTTCATCACGTTCATATGATTCACGTTCGGTACTTTGATAATTTGGTATGTGGGTGGACCGGTGCTTGGGTGCTGCCCTTACTTGGACAAGCATCCCACTTATGATTAACCTCTATTGCAAGCATCCGCAAATACAACAAAAGTATTAAGGTAAACCTAACCATAGCATGAAACATATGGATCCAAATCAGCCCCTTACGAAGCAACGCATAAACTAGGATTTAAGCTTCTGTCACTCTAGCAACCCATCATCTACTTATTACTTCCCAATGCCTTCCTCTAGGCCCAAACAATGGTGAAGTGTCATGTAGTCGACGTTCACATAACACCACTAGAGGAGAGACAACATACATCTCATCAAAATATCGAACGAATACCAAATTCAAATGACTACTAATAGCAAGACTTCTCCCATGTCCTCAGGAACAAAAGTAACTACTCACAAAGCATAAACATGTTCATAATCAGAGGGGTATTACTGTGCATATAGGATCTGAACATATGAGCTTCCACCAATTAAACCAACTAGCATCAACTACAAGGAGTAATTAACACTACTAGCAACCTACTAGCACCAATCCCGGACTTGGAGACAAGAATTGGATACAAGAGATAAACTAGGGTTTTCAGATGAGATGGTGCTGATGAAGATGTTGATGGAGATTGCCCTCTCCTGATGAGAGGAGCATTGGTGATGACGATGGCGATGATTTCCCCCTCCGGGAGGGAAGTTTCCCTGGCAGAACAGCCCCGCCAGAACCCTAGATTGGTTCCGCCAAGGTTCCGCCTCGTGGCAGCGGAGTTTCGTCTGAGAAGATGGCTTATGAACTTTTTTCCCATTGAAAGAGTCCATATAGCATAATATGGTCACCGGAGGGCCACCAGGGGCCCACGAGGTAGGGGGTGCGCCCAGGGGGTAGGGCGCGCCCCCCACCCTCGTGGGCAGGGTGTGGCCCCCTGGTGAAGTTCTTGCGCTCAATGTTTTTTATATATTTGGGAAACATCATCCGTGAAGTTTCAGGACTTTTGGAGCTGTGCAGAATAGGTCTCTAATATTTGCTCCTTTTCTAGCCCAGAATCCCAGTTGCCGGCATTCTCCCTCCTTATGTAAACCTTGTAAAATAAGAGAGAATAGGCATAAGTATTGTGACATAATGTGTAATAACATCCCATAATGCAATAAATATTGATATAAAAGCATGATGCAAAATGGACGTATCAACTCCCCCAAGCTTAGACCTCGCTTGTCCTCAAGCGAAAAGCCGAAATCGAAAAATATGTCCACATGTTTAGAGATAAAGGTGTCGATAAAAATAAAATATGAACATGAGGGCATCATGATCATTCTTAGAACAGCAACTTATATAATTCTTGTCATATGATTTCTTATGCTAGAGTAATAATTCAATCACAATATCAAGTATGAATAGTAAACTTCATTGAAAACTAACAAACCATAATCTCAGTCATTGAAGCAATTGCAATTTATCATAACATAGGAAAGAGTCAATGTATAAGATCTTTTCAGCAAGTCCACATACTCAACTATCATATAATCTTTCACAATTGCTGACACTCACGCAATACTTATGGGTATGGGGTTTTAATCGGACACAGAGAAAGATAGGGGCTTATAGTTTTGCCTCCCAATGTTTTACCTCAAGGGTAATGTCAACAGTAATAGTTCATGAAACTCACATCCAATTAGCCATATATACCAAGATCTTTCCAACATATTGTGCTTGCCAAAGGATAAAATGTAAAAAGGAAGGGTGAAGATCATCATGACTCTTATGCAATGTAGGAGATAAAAGTAAAAGATAGGCCCTTCGCAAAGGGAAGCAGAGGTTGTCATGCGCTTTTATGGTTGGATGCACAAAATCCTCATGCGAAAGAACGACACTTTATATTGCCACTTGTGATATGGACCTTTATTATGCAGTCTGTCGCTTTTATTACTTCCATATCACACGATCGTATAAAGCTTATTCCTTCCACACCAATCAATCATACATATTTAGAGAGCAATTTTTATTGCTTGCACCGATGACAACTTACTTGACGGATCTCAATCCATAGGTAGGTATGGTGGACTCTCATGGAAAAACTGGTTTAAGGGTATTTGGAAGCACAAGTAGTATCTCTACTTGTTGCAATGAATTTGGCTAGCATGAGGGAGAAAGGCAAGCTCAACATGTTGGATGATCCAAGACAATATAATTTATCTCAGATGTAAGAAAACATAACATATTACGTTGTCTTCCTTATCCAATGTCAAATCTTTAGCATGTCATATTTTAATGAGTGCTTACAATCATAAAAGATGTCCAAGATAGTATATTTATATGTGAAGACCTCTCTTTCTTTATTACTTCCTATTAATTGCAACGATGAACAAAACTGTGTTTGTCAACCCTCAATAACTTTTATTTATTATACTCTTTCTATGTGAGCTCATTACTCTCCATAAGAGTCACATGATCTCTTTGTTTCTTTTTATTTCTTTCTCTTTTCTTTTATTCACTTAGGATCATGGCAAAATAATCAAGCCCTTGACTCAACACTAATCTTTATTATATAACTCACGGACTCGATTACATAGAAGGATAATAAAGCAAAACTCACAACTAGATCATACTAAGAACTTTTATTCTACTAGATCAAGATATTACCAAAAGGATCGAACTAAGAAAAATGGTAAAGATAAAAGTGATGGTGATACGATACCGGGGCACTCCCCCAAGCTTGGCAGTTGCCAAGTGGAGTGCCTATACCCATGTGATTATGTCTCTCTTTTCGAGAATGGTGATGTGATGTTCTTGGCGATGATGCCCCTCAAGATACGATTCTCCTCCTCAAGCTTGTTGACTTGCTGCTTGAGGTCCATTATTTCCTTTTGAAGTTTTCCTGTAACAGCCAAAGCTCCCTGCACCCAAGGGTGCTGCATAGCTGCGGGAGAACCAGTGACACTCTTTTTCATATTCTCATAAGAAAGAAATCTAACATTGGAAGGGATAACCGAGTTTGGAATAGCTTAGATCTGCAGTTCTCCCATTATGAATCCAGCTTGGAGGCGGGAAGTGACTTCTTGATCCTCTTCCATGGCATCTGTCCTCTTCAAATCAGCCTCCATCTCTTCCTCCGTTGCTGGCCCAAAGAGGTCAACATTGTTGTTTGTCATTGATCTCGGTGCCGGGTGAGACACCCGGCTCTCCCCGACTGATTCTTGCAAAGACATCTTGCTCTAATCTGCAGCAGCAACAACTCGAAACACAAAACAACGGATAATTGCGTGATACGTGAGTCAAAACCCCCGGGAGATTATATAATGAATTTTTACCGACCAAAATACCGGTTGTGTACGAAAATGGAGTCCGGAGAGCACACGAGGTGCCCACGAGGTAGGGGGCGCGCCCTCCACCCTCGTGGAGCCCTGTGTCCTTCCTGGACCGCTGCTTATTTTTCTATTTTTCTAAATATTCCAAAACGGAGAAATATTGCCTTAAAAACTGTTTTGGAGTCGGTTTACTTATCGTACCACATACCTATTCCTTTTCGAAGTCTGAAACGTTCTGGAAAGTGTCCTTTATGTATTCCTCCGGGGTTACGGTTTCAATAACATTGGTTTCAAAATTTATGGGATTACCTGAGATATAGTGTTTGATTCTTTAACCGTTCACCACCTTCGGATTTGTGCCTTTGAAGTTGTTGATTTTTATGGCACTGGAACGGTAGACCTCCTCGATAACGTAAGGACCCTCCCATTTAGAGAGAAGTTTTCCTACAAAAAATCTTAAACGAGAGTTGTATAGCAATACATAATCACCTACATTAAACTCACGTTTTTGCATCCTTTTGTCATGCCATCTTTTAACTTTTTCTTTAAACAACTTGGCATTTTCATAGGCTTGGGTTCTCCATTCATCAAGTGAGCTAATATCAAATAACCTCTTCTCACCGGCAAGTTTAAAATCATAATTAAGTTCTTTAATAGCCCAATAAGCCTTGTGTTCTAGTTCGAGAGGTAAGTGACATGCTTTTCCATAGACCATTTTATACGGAGACATACCCATAGGATTTTTATATGCAGTTCTATAGGCCCATAATGCATCATCAAGTTTCTTGGACCAATTCTTTCTAGACCTATTAACAGTCTTTTGAAAGATTAATTTGAGTTCTCTATTACTCAATTCTACTTGACCACTAGACTGAGGGTGATAAGGAGATGCAATTCTATGATTAACATCATATTTAGCAAGCATTTTACGGAAAGCACCATGAATAAAACGTGAACCACCATCAGTCATTAAATATCTAGGGACTCCAAACCTTGGAAAAATAACTTCTTTAATCATTTTAATAGAAGTGTTATGATCAGCACTACTGGTTGGAATAGCTTCTACCCACTTAGTAACGTAATCAACAGCAACTAAAATATGTGTGTAACCATTAGAGGAAGGAAAAGGTCCCATATAGTCAAAGCCCCAAACATCAAATGGTTCAATAACAAGTGAATAATTCATAGGCATTTCTTGATGTCTAATAATATTACCAATTCTTTGACATTCATCACAAGATAAGACAAACTTACGGGCATCCTTGAAGAGAGTAGGCCAATAAAAACCAGATTGCAGTACCTTATGTGCAGTCCTATCTCCAGCATGGTGTCCTCCATAAGCTTCGGAGTGACACTTGCGTAGGATCTGTTCCTATTCATGCTCAGGTACACAACGTCTAATAACACCATCTACTCCTTCTTTATAAAGATGTGGGTCATCCCAAAAGTAATGCCTCAAATCATAGAAGAACTTTTTCTTTTGCTGGTATGTGAAACTAGGTGGTATAAACTTAGCAACAATGTAATTAGCATAGTCAGCATACCATGGAGCAGTATGAGAAGTATTTATGACATTTAATTGCTCATCAGGGAAGCTATCATCAATAGGTAGTGGGTCATCAAGCACATTTTCTAACCTAGACAAGTTGTCTGCAACGGGGTTCTCAGCTCCTTTTCTATCAACAATATGTAAATCAAATTCTTGTAGCAAGAGAGCCCATCTAATAAGTCTAGGTTTAGCATCTTTCTTTTCCATAGGATATTTAATAGCAGCATGATCAGTGTGAATAGTTACTTTAGAATCAACAATATAAGGTCTAAACTTATCACAGGCAAGTACAACTGCTAAGAATTCTTTTTCAGTAGTAGCATAATTTCTTTGAGCATTGTCTAGAGTTTTACTAGCATATTGAATAACATTTAGTTTCTTATCAACTTTTTATCCTAGAACATCACCTACAGCATAATCACTAGCATCGCACATAATTTCAAAGGGTAAATTCCAATCAGGTGGCTGAACAATAGGTGCAGAGATCAATGCTTTCTTAAGTATTTCAAATGCTTCTACACAATCATCATCAATGACAAATGGTATATCTTTTTGTAATAAATTAGTCAGAGGCCGAGAGATTTTTGAGAAGTCCTTGATGAACCTCCTATAAAAACCGGCATGACCAAGGAAACTTCTTATACCCTTGATGTCCTTGGGACATGGCATCTTTTCAATAGCATCAACCTTGGCTTTATCAACTTCAATACCTCTTTCAGAAACTTTATGCCCCAAGACAATACCTTTATTAACCATAAAGTGGCACTTTTCCCAATTCAAGACAAGATTAGTTTCTTCACATGTCTGCAAAACTCGATCAAGGTTGCTCAAGCAATCATCAAAAGAAGATCCATAGACAGAAAAGTCATCCATGAAAACCTACAAATCTTTTCACAAAAGTCAGAGAATATATCCATCATGCATCTTTGAAAGGTAGCAGGTGCATTACAAAAACCAAAAGGCATACGTCTATAAGCAAAAGTACCAAAAGGGCATGTAAAAGTAGTCTTTGATTGATCTTTGGCTGACACAGGTATTTGAGAGAAACCAGAATAACCATCTAGAAAGAAAAAATGTGTATGTTTGGATAATCTTTCTAGCATTTGATCAATAAAAGGTAAGGGGTAATGATCTTTTTAGTAGCCTTATTTGATTTGCGGAAATCAATTACCATCTTGTAACCAGTAATAATTCTTTGAGGGATCAATTCATCTTTATCATTAGGAACAACAGTAATACCTCCCTTCTTAGGGACACAATGGACAGGACTTACCCACTTACTATCAGCAACGGGATAAATTATACCTGCCTCAAGGAGCTTTAGTATCTCCTTTCTTACCACTTCTTTCATTTTAGGATTCAGTCGGCGTTGATGATCACGAACTGGTTTAGCATCTTCTTTCAAATTAATTTTATGTTGACATAGAGTGGGACTAATGCCCTTAAGATCATCAAGAGTATACCCAATAGTAGCATGGTGCTTCTTTAGAGTTTTTAATAATCTCTCTTCTTCATGTTCTGAAAGGTTAGCACTAATAATAACATGGTATATATTTTTCTCATCAAGATAAGCATATTTAAGAGTATCAGGTAACGGTTTAAGCTCAAACACGGGATCACCCTTGGGTGGAGGAGGATCCCCTAGGTATTCAACAGGTAAATTGTTTTTCAGAATAGGTTCCTGTTTAAAGAATACTACATCTAATTCCCTTCTTTCATTCATAAACATATCATTTTCATGGTCTAGCAAATATTGTTCTAAAGGATCACTAGGAGGTACGGCAATAGAAGAAAGACCGATAATTTCATCCTTACTAGGTAATTCTTCTTCACGGTGTTGTCTACTAAATTTAGAAAAATTAAATTCATGAGTCATATCATCTAAACCGACAGTAACAACATCCCTTTTGCAATCTATGGTAGTATTAACAGTATTTAAGAAGGGTCTACCAAATATTATGGGACAAAAACTATCTTGTGGGGAACCAAAAACAAAAAAATCAGCTGGATATTTAGTTTTCCCACACAAGACTTCAACATCTCTAACATTTCCCATTGGTGAAATAGTATCTCTATCAGCAAGTTTAATTGTAACATCAATATCTTCCATCTCAGCAGGTGCAATATCATGCATAATTTCTTTGTATAAATCAATAGGTATTGCACTAGCACTAGCACCCATATCGCACAAGCCATGATATCAATGATCTCCTATTTTAACAGAAATAACAGGCATGCCTACCACAGGTCTAGGTTTATCTGTATCACGGGGTTTAGCAATTCTAGCAGTTTCATTACAGAAATAAACAACATGCCCATCTATATTATCAGACAAGAGATCTTTAACAATAGCAATATTAGGTTCAACTTTAACTTGCTCAGGAGGTGTATATGTTTTAATATTGCTTTTACGAACCACATTTGAAGCTTTAGCATGATCCTTTATCCTAACACGAAAAGGTGGTTTCTCAACATAAGTAGTAGGAACAATAGGATCATTATAAGTAATAGTCTTTTCTTCAACCTTAATAGGTGCAGCTACTTTTACTTCTATGGGAGGATGATATTTAAACCACTTCAACTTGGGGAGATCAACATAAGCAGCAAAAGATTCACAGAAAGAAGCTACTATCTCAGAGTCAAGTCCATATTTAGTTCTAAATTTACAAAAAATATCGGTATCCATAAAAGATTTAACACAACCAAAACTAGGTGTCATACCTGACTCCTTACCATTGTCGAGGTCCCAATCTTCGGAGTTGCGTTTAATTCTTTCCAATAAATCCCATTTGAATTCAATAGTCTTCATCATAAAAGAGCTAGCACAAGAAGTATCAAGCATGGTGCGATTGTTACCAGAAAGCCGAGCATAAAAATTTTGAATAATCATTTCTCTTGAGAGCTCATGATTGGGGCATGAATATAACATTGATTTAAACCTCCCCCAAGCTTGAGCGATGCTTTCTCCTTCGCGAGGCCAAAAATTATATATATAATTGTGATCACGATGAACAAGATGCATAGGATAAAACTTTTGATGAACTTCCAATTTCAATCGTTTGTAGTTCCAAGACTCCATATCATCACATAGCCTATACCATGTCGATGCATCTCCCCTCAAAGATAAAGGGAAGACCTTCTTCTTAACAACATCTCCGGGTACACCTGCAAGCTTAAATAATCCACAAACTTCATCCACATATATTAGATGCTCATCAGGATGTTTTGTTCCATCTCCTAAAAAAGGATTAGCTAGCAGTTTTTCTACCATACCCAAAGGAATTTCAAAGCAAGCATTTTCATTTTCAGTAGGTTCAGTAGGTTGAGGAGCAACTCTTTGCTCTACTGGTCGGGGTGAAGATACCCCAAACAAGCCCCTCAGAGGATTACTTTCCATAGTAACAAGTGACAGTAAATTTCAGCACACTATATAAATTTTTCCTTACCAAATTCCACCTACCAAAGGCGCTTCACTCCCCGGCAACGGCGCCAGAAAAGAGTCTTGATGACCCACAAGTATAGGGGATCTATCGTAGTCCTTTCGATAAGTAAGAGTGTCGAACCCAACGAGGAGCAGAAGGAAATGATAAGCGGTTTCCAGCAAGGTATTCTCTGCAAGTACTGAAATAAGTGGTAACAGATAGTTTTGTGATAAGATAATTTGTAACGAGCAACAAGTGACAAAAGTAAATAAGGTGCAGCACGGTGGCCCAATCCTTTTTGTAGCAAAGGACAAGCCTGGACAAGCTCTTATATGATGTAAAGTGCTCCCGAGGACACATGGGATTATCGTCAAGCTAATTTTCATCATGTTCATATGATTCGCGTTCGGTACTTTGATAATTTGGTATGTGGGTGGACCGGTGCTTGGGTGCTACCCTTACTTCGACAAGCATCCCACTTATGATTAACCTCTATTGCAAGCATCCGCAAATACAACAAAAGTATTAAGGTAAACCTAACCATAGCATGAAACATATGGATCCAAATCAGCCCCTTACGAAGCAACGCATAAACTAGGGTTTAAGCTTCTGTCACTCTAGCAACCCATCATCTACTTATTACTTTCCAATGCCTTCCTCTAGGCCCAAACAATGGTGAAGTGTCATGTAGTCAACATTCACATAACACCACTAGAGGAGAGACAACATACATCTCATCAAAATATCGAACGAATACCAAATTCACATGACTATTAATAGCAAGACTTCTCCCATGTCCTCAGGAACAAAAGTAACTACTCACAAAGCATAAACATGTTCGTAATCAGAGGGGTATTAATGTGCATATAGGATCTGAACATATGATCTTCCACCAATTAAACCAACTAGCATCAACTATAAGGAGTAATTAACACTACTAGCAACCTACTAGCACCAATCCCGGACTTGGAGACAAGAATTGGATACAAGAGATAAACTAGGGTTTCGAGATGAGATGGTGCTAATGAAGATGTTGATGGAGATTGCCCTCTCCCGACGAGAGGAGCGTTGGTGATGACAATGGCGATGATTTCCCCCTCCGGGAGGGAAGTTTCCCCAGCAGAATAGCCCCGCCAGAACCCTAGATTGGTTTCGCCAAGGTTCCGCCTCGTGGCGGCGGAGTTTCGTCTGAGAAGATGGCTAATGATTTTTCCCATCGAAAGAGTCCATATAGCAGAAGATGGTCACAGGAGGGCCACCAGGGGGCCCACGAGGTAGGGGGCGCGCCCCCACCCTCGTGGGCAGGGTGTGCCCCCCTGGTGAAGTTCTTGCACTCAATGTTTTTTATATATTTGGGAAACATCATCCGTGAAGTTTCAGGACTTTTGGAGCTGTGCAGAATAGGTCTCTAATATTTGCTCCTTTTCCAGCCCAGAATCCCAGCTGCCGGCATTCTCCCTCTTTATGTAAACCTTGTAAAATAAGGGAGAATAGGCATAAGTATTGTGACATAATGTGGAATAACATCCCATAATGCAATAAATATTGATATAAAAGCATGATGCAAAATGGACGTATCACCTCCTCCTCCTCCGTTCCGCCAGCCTTATCAGCAGAAGAGTAAAGGTGGCAATGGATCTTCCCACCCACCCAACCCAGGCTATCAGAACAAAGCTTCGTCTCATGCTCCAAGATCAAGTGCTCCGTATCACCGGCCGCTCTCAGAGGTTATGTGCAACAAGTGTCAGCAGAAAGTGCACTATGCGAACAAATGCTTCAACTAGAGGCGTCTTTCGCCTCCTCCTCCTGTGAGATCTGCCAGCAATGCAGTGGTCAAGCATAATCCCAAGCATGTCAAGGTTAACATGATGAACGCAGCTCAGGCAGAGGACTCTTCAGAAGTGATCATGGGTAATCTTCCTGTTAATGATATTCCTACAAAAGTCCCTTTTGTTACTGGTGCATCGCATTCTTTCATTTCAAGACCTTTTGTGGCTATGCATGATTTGGTTACTCAAGTATTGCCGATACCTCTATCTATTATTTCTCCGGCCAGACAAATGACTTCTCGAGTTTTCATTCCGGATGTGTCTATCAAGATGGGTGACTACAAATTTCTGTCTTCTCCAATTGTTCTGGGTGACTCGGATATTGATCTCATTCTCGGCATGGAATGGCTTTCTAAGCACAAGGCTCATCTTGACTGTGCTGCCAGGCAGATTCAACTGACACACTCGTCTGAGGATGTGATCATCTATGCCGCTCGTGACGATACCATTCGATTGTTTTCTCTCAACGAGAAGGGCGAGCTGAATGCCATCTCTCAGATTCCAGTCATTTGTGAATATCAAGACGTCTTTCCAGAAGAGCTTCCAGGAATGCCTCCTCACCGGCCAGTTGAATTCGTCATTGATCTTGAGCCTGGCACGAAACCTGTTTGCAAACGTCCTTACAAGCTTGGACCAGAAGAGTTGAAGGAGCTAAAGAAACAACTCGATGAACAAGAGTGTATGGGTCTGATCCGACCGAGTTCTTCTCCTTGGGGTTGTGGTGTTCTTTTTGTCAAGAAGAAGGATGGCACGAACCGACTCTGCGTCAACTACCGTCCGTTGAAGAAGAAGACCATAAAGAACAAGTACCCACTTCCCAACATCAATGAGCTTGTCGAACAACTCAAAGGTGCTCAAGTATTCTCCAAGCTTGACCTCCGTATGGGCTATCATCATATTCGCATTCGTGAACAAGATATCCCCAAGACGGCATTCAGAACAAGCTATGGTTCCTATGAATACACTGTCATGTCTTTCGGCCTTGTCAATGCTCCTCCAACATTCTCTCGCATGATGAACTTCATCTTCAACCCTTACACAAATGATTTCGTCTTGGTGTATCTCGATGATATTTTGGTCTTTTCCAAGAACAAAGAGGATCATGCCAAGCATTTGACATTGGTGCTGGACAAACTCAGAGAACATCAGTTCTATGCGAAGTTTTCAAAGTGCGAGTTTTGGCTCGATGAGGTTCTCTAACTTGGGCATATCATCTCTGCCAAGGGCATTGCTATTAATCCTGAGAAGGTGTCTGCAATTGTGAATTGGGAACCGCCTCAGAATGTGAAGCAACTTCGCAGTTTTCTTGGGCTCGCAAGCTATTGTTGAAGATCCGTTGAGAATTTCTCTAAGATCGCGAAGCCTCTTTCCAACCTTCTCCAGAAGCATGTGAAGTATGTCTGGACGCCTGAATGTGACGTCGCATTCAACACCCTCAAAGAGAAGCTAGTAACAGCTCCAGTTCTGACTCCTCCTGATGAATCCAAACCATTCGAGGTTCTCTGTGATGCTTCCCTTCAAGGTCTCGGTGCTGTGTTAATGCAAGAGAAGAAAGATGTGGCCTATACCTCTCACCAGTTGAAGCCCAACGAAAAGAACTACCCCACTCATGACCTCGAGTTGGCGACAGTTGTCCATGCTCTTTTAACATGGAGACATCTCTTGTTGGGAAGGAAAGTGGACATCTTCACTAATCATAAGAGTCTCAAGTACATTTTCACTCAACCCAACCTCAACCTCAGGCAGACTCGTTGGGTCGAGATGATTCAAGAGTATAATCCGAGTATTGAATATACTCCAGGCAAGGCCAATGTCATTGCAGACGCGTTGAGCAGGAAGGCTTACTGCAACAGTTTGATTCTCAAGCCTTTCCAACTGGATCTTTGTGAAGCTTTCCGCAAACTTAATCTCCAAGTTGTTCCTCAAGGATTTCTTGCCAACCTCCAAGTCTCTCCTACTTTGGAAGATCAAATTCGTGAGGCACAACTTCTTGATGCAATGGTGAAGAAGGTGAAGATTGGGATTGCCAAGAGCCAACCCAAGTACAAGTGTTATCGCCTTGATGACAAATATACTCTATTCTTCGAGAATCGCATTGTTGTTCCAAAAGGTGACCTTCGTAAAGTCATTATGAACGAGGCTCACAATTCACTCCTTTCTATTCATCCTGGAAGTACAAAGATGTACCATGACCTCAAGCAGTCGTATTGTTGGACTCGAATGAAGCGTGAGATTGCTCAGTTCGTGAATGAATGTGATGTCTGTAGAAGAGTGAAAGCAGAACACCAGCGGCCAGCTGGTCTCCTCCAACCTCTTGCCATTCCAGAATGGAAGTCAACCATATTGAGATGGACTTCATAACTGGATTTCCCAAGTCCAAGCGTGGCAATGATGCTATCTTCGTCGTCATCGACAAGCTTACTAAAGTGTCTCCTTTTCTTCCTATCAAAGAATCTATCACAGCAGCTCAGTTGGCAGAGCTATATACCTCCAGGATTGTCTCTTTGCACGTCATTCCGCAGTTGATATCTTCAGATCGTGGAAGCATCTTTACCTCTAAGTTCTGGGACTCCTTTCAGAAGGCCATGGGCACCAACATTCGGTCCAGCACAGCCTTCCATCCTCAAACTAGTGGACAAGTCGAGCGAGTAAATCAAATTCTTGAAGATATGCTCAGGGCTTGTGTCATTTCTTTCGGTATGAAGTGGGAAGAATGTCTTCCATATGCCGAGTTCTCCTACAACAACAGCTTCCAAGCGAGTTCGGGCAAGGGCCCATTCGAGATTCTCTATGGCAGAAAGTGCCATACTCCTCTTAATTGGTCAGAGACTGGTGAACGCCAACTTCTTGGCAATGACTTGATCACAAAGGCTGAAGAAATGTGCTAAGTCATTCATGAAAATCTCAAAGCCGCGCAATCGTGCCAGAAGAGTTACTATGATAGCAAGCATCGTGATTTGGATTTTGAGATCGGAGACCATGTCTACCTCCGCATCTCTCCAATGAAAGGTACCCGTCGCTTTGGTATCAAAGGGAAGCTTGCCCCTAGATACGTGTGTCCTTTCAAGATCATTGGTAAAAGAGGCGATCTCGCCTATCAACTTGAGCTTCCGTCCAACTTTGCAAATGTGCACGACGTGTTTCACGTGTCATAGCTTTGCAAGTGTTTCAAGACTCCTGACCGCACCATCAACTTCAAAAAGATTGATCTCCAAGAAGACATGTCTTATCATGAGCATCCCATTGCTATTCTTGAAGAAATTGAGCGCAAGACTCGCAACAAGTCTATCAAATTCCTGAAAGTGAAGTGGTTACATCGTTCCGACCGAGAAGCCACCTGGGAACGTGAGGACCACCTCCGTTCCGAATATCCAGAGTTCTTTCAGTCCTAGATCTCGGGACGAGATCCTTTCGTAGTGGTGGAGTGTTGTAACACCCCGGATGTAATTTGCCATAATTGTACTCTGACTCTTGCCATTTTCGGCTCTAAGTTATGATTTTCCCTCGTGGTTGGGTTTTGTCTTCGTGTTACATTTTGTCCATGTCATGCATTTCATATCATGTCATCATGTGCATCACATTTGCATACGTGTTCGTCTCATGCATCCGAGCATTTTCCCCGTTGTCCGTTTTGCGATCCGATACTCCTATGTCCTCCGGCGCCCCTTTTGCCTCTTTTCTTGTGCGGGTGTTAAACGTTATCGGATTGGACCGAGACTTGCCAAGCGGCCTTGGTTCACCCCCGGTAGACCGCCTGTCAAGTTTCGTGCCATTTGGAGTCCGTTTGATACTCCAACGGTTAACCGGGGAACCGTAAAGGCCTTGTGTGTGTTGCAGCCCAACACCCCTCCAAAGTGGCCCAAAACCCATCCAAACCCCCTCCATCCTCTCGGCCGTTCGATCACGATCGTGTGGCTGAAAACCGCTCCTCATTTGGACTCTCCTAGCTCCCTCTACCTATAAAAGCATCTTCCCCTCCGAAATCCTGGATGAAACCCTAAGAAATAGCCCTGCCGCCGCCGAACATTTTTTCCACCACCGCCGGACGCGTCCGCCTCCGTCCCCTGCGCCAATCGGCGAGCGACACGTGGAGTCGCGCTCACATCGCCGCGCCTCCCCGCCGCCAGGCCCACCAGGGCCCGAGGCCGGCCCGCGCCCCGCGCGTCAGCCGCCGACGCCCACATCGTTCAGCGCTCGCCCCGCCGCCTGTAACTCCGCCGCCGCCGTCCGGGAAGCTCCTCCACGGCCGCCTCCACTTCAGCTCCGGTGAGCCGCGTCACCGCATGGTGCCGGGACGCTGCACCGCGGCGCCCCGCCGTGCCGCAGCCTCCTCCGACGAGCCCTCCTCGTTTGATCTCGCTCCGGCCACCGCCTTCCTCTTCCCCGGCGACTCCTCCGGCCATACTCCGGCGTGCCTCAAATCGCGTTCTAGATCTGGATCGGGTCAAACCCTAGGTTGACCCCGAATTATCTCTAAGTCATTTTTTTCTACATTCTGAAGCCCTGTTCATCGCATCATAACTCTGCATCCGTAGCTCCATTTTGTGCGTGCTATATATCAAAATGTTCATCTGGTTGTCCTCTTCATTTTGTTCCATTGCACCATGCCTGTTTGAGTCCATCTTGATGCCCTAATGACTGTTGCAAGAGTTCTTCATAATGTTAGTTCCTGTTGCTTAGCAGATCTTGAGCATTTGTCATTTTTGCCATGATTATTGTGTGCTGCATATGAACTTGAGCCCTACCTGTATTTTGGGCTATGCCATGCCATCTTTACAGTGGTGTATGTCATGTATTTTTGTGATCAATGTGGTGACTAGCACAATCATACAAAGTAGCTCTCGTGATGTTACTGGTTTTAGGGACTTAGAATTTCACTAAGTCATTTCCCTGCTATTATTTTTATGCCATGTATTCATGTTGCTACAGATAGATCCATACTTCTTTTGAGTATGTTCAGTAAGGATGATTTTGACATATGGTTATGCTCTATCCATCCATGTACCTGTTTGCATTTATGGAGTACCCTAGCATGACTCAATCGTGCTCTACTTTTGCTATAAAATGTTCCTGGAAGATTGTTTACATGTTAATCAATTTTGCCAAGGTTGTTGTAGTTGATCCATGCATGCTATGAGATTGTTCTTGCCATGGTTAGCTTCTTGATCATGTCTTCTTGCCGGTAGTATGCTTAGCTTGTTATGCAATGCCTTGTGGTGAGTGCATCAAGCTCGCAAACGTGCCTTCATAATGTTTTTGCCATGTCCAGTTTTCTGCTAAGTTTGAATATGTTAACGAAACTTACTATGTTTACATGGGTGCCATCATATTTTCTATGCCCTTTTTGCTTATGGTCAGTAAGGGACTTTTCTTATATGCTTTGAGTAGATTCATGCCATGCCTTGTTTTGCCATGATATGTTCCTGTAGCATGTTATTATCTTGCTCTAAACATTGCTTCCTGATGTTAATTCTTGACATGTTAGTATTTTCACTAAGTCTGTGAAGCTGATATCGTTTGCACTTTTGCCATGCTTGTTTGAACCTGCTATTGTGTGAGTTAGCCATAGCTCAGTGTTCATCTTTTGTCAAGCATCTTGAGTAGATCACAGCCATGTGCTTTGTTGCTATGTTAGAGTGCAGTAGCTTAGTTTCTTATTGCATTTTAGATGTCATCGTGCTGTTAATCGCAGAATAGTGTCATTCTTGTTTTGCTTGCCATTTGCAAACCGTGCATCCGATTCTGGTGATCTTTATATCGTTTTTGACCGAAATCAACTCATCTTTCCAGCGACGCAATTGGTTTGCCAAGTTGAGGCCTGGTTCAATCTTTTCCTTCCGGAACACGCATATGCATTGCATATTACATCCCGCATATCATGCCATGTTTTGCATCATGTTGCTTGTGCATTGCACCGTGGTTGAATATGGTTTCCTTTGCTTGTGTTCTTGCTTTGGGTAGAGCTGGGAGACGAGTACGTGATCGAGGAACCCGTTGAGTACGCTTACGAGGATCAAGCTTATGTCAACTCGGAGAACTTTGCAGGCAAGATGACCATACCCTCGAAATCACTTCTATCTTTGCTTACTAGTTGCTCGCTCTATTGCTATGCCGCGATACCTACCACTTGCTATATCATGCCTCCCATATTGCCATGTCAAGCCTCTAACCCACCTTGCCCTAGCAAACCGTTGTTTGGCTATGTTACCGCTTTGCTCAGCCCTCTTATAGCGTTGCTAGTTGCAGGTGAAGATGAAGTTTGTTCCTTGTTGGAACATGATTAATGTTGGGATATCATTATTATATCTTGTTTACTTTAATGCACCTATATACTTGGTAAAGGATGGAAGGCTTGGCCTTATGCCGGTGTTTTGTTCCACTCTTGCCGCCCTAGTTTCCGTCATACCGGTCTTATGTTCCTTGATTTTGCGTTCCTTACACGGTTGGGTTATAATGGGAACCCCTTGACAGTTCGCCTTGAATAAAACTCCTCTAGCAAAGCCCAACCTTAGTTTTACCATTTGCCACCTAAGCCTTTTTCCCTTGGGTTCCGTGGACTCAAGGGTCATCTTTATTTTAAACACCCCAGGCCAGTGCTCCTCTGAGTGTTGGTCCAAACTAGAGCCCCTTGCAGCGCCACCTCAGGGAAACTTGAGGGTTGGTTTTACTTGTACGGATTGCTTATCTGGTGTGCCCTGAGAACGAGATATGTGAAGCTCCTATCGGGATTTATCGGCACATTCGGGTGGCTTTGCTGGTCTTGTTTTACCATTGTCGAGATGTCTTGTAATCGGGATTCCGAGTCTGATCGGGTCTTCCTGGGAGAAGGAATATCCTTCGTTGACCGTGAGAACTTGTGATGGGCTAAGTTGGGACACCCCTGCAGGGTTTTGAATTTTCGAAAGTCGTGCCCGCGGTTATGGACAGATGAGAATTTGTTAATGTCCGATTGTAGAGAACTTGAAACTTAACTTAATTAAAATGAATCAACCGCGTGTGTAGCTGTGATGGTCTCTTTTCGGCGAAGTCCGGGAAGAGAACACGGTCTCGTGTTATGCTTGAAACGTAAGTAGTTTCAGGATCACTTCTTGATCTTTATAGCTTCTCGACCGTGCTTTGCTTCTCTTCTCGCTCTCATTTGCGTAAGTTAGCCACCATATATGCTAGTGCTTGTTGCAGCTCCACCTCACTACCTTTCCTACCCATAAGCTTAAATAGTCTTGATCGCGAGGGTGAGAGATTGTTTGAGTCCCCGTGACTCACAGATTACTTCCAAAACCATATGCAGGTGCCGATGATGCCAGCCCAGGGGATGCGACCGAACTCAAGTGGGAGTTCGACGAGGATTCAGGACGTTACTATGTGTCTTTCCCGGACGATCAGTAGTGGAGCCCAGTTGGGGCGATCGGGGATCTTATGCATTTGGGGTTGTCTTTATTTTGGTTCCGTAGTCGGACCTTGATTGTATTCTGGATGATGTAATGCTATACTTATGTATTGTGTGAAGTGGCGATTGTAAGCCAACTCTTTATCTCTTTCTTATTCAGTACATGGTATGTGTAAAGATTACCCCTCTTGCGACATGCCTACAATGCGGTTATGCCTCTAAATCATGCTCCGACACGTGGGAGATATAGCCACTGCTGGAATTTAGTCCATTTTGGGCAGCCCAATAACTATTTCAGAAATTCCTAATAAATCCTAGAGGCCCACTTAGCCCATTTGTGCAAGGCGAGGGATACTACTAAAGTTTAGTCCCACATTGCTAGTTTAGTGGGAGTTGGACCTCCTTATAAGGGAGGTTCTTTCCCCACTTGTACGAGCATGAGAACAAGAGGGATATCCACGTGCGCTCCTCCTCCGCCGCCCGCCTCGCCACGCCACGCCACGCCTCGTCACGACGCGCCGCGGGTTGTGGGAATGAGCCGAGCCGATGTCTAAATTTTTGCCACGCACTACGGGTATACGAGAGGTCACTCGGGAGCTGGAAAGTTTTTGCTGTAGTGGATATTGAGTACGAACGCTGCACCCTTCGGCTGCTGTCTGTTCGTTTCATCTCTCGCGTTCCCTTTAGCTCCTGGCGCAGCCTCTCGCCTCCTTCTCTTGCGCCTATAAAAGGGAGGTCGCTCCTCTCAGAGAGACGCACCAGAACTTCTCCTTCCTCTCGCCACCGATTCCAATCTCTGAGCTGTTGCTGTCTTCCTCATCCCGGCTTGCGGCGTGCACCGCAGGTCGGGACAGTAGGCCTCCGAAACCACACCTCTTTGAGTCCTGTACGGGAGAAGGGTGATAAGGTTTTTGGGGTGCACTCTGCGCGACTATTGACTGACTCCTTCGTCACGGACGCCCCGGACTCCGACGACTACTTCCCCGACGATGACTTCTTCCCCGACGTCGACAACCTCCTCGACGACATGGCTGGTGAGGACACCGACCCCAAGTCCAGTGCTAATGCTGCTGTTGTCCCGTATGTGTTCTTCTTTCTGTTAGATATCCTGCCACAGTTTCTCGTACTAGTACTTTCCCTAAATATGTTAGGTTCTACCTCATATATGCAACTAGTTCTACTGTCTGCTATAGATATGATAAGCTACGGTTCATATATGCAGAAGCTATTTTCCTTCTCTCTGTCAGAACGCATGACTTGTTTTATCTCTACTATATTAGTCATGCTTTATCTAGTATTTCTATTAATAAAGTCATTCGGTAAATTGCTCATATTTCCAACAATCCAAAAACCTTATTATAGGCAATTTACCCTGAGTGGTTTTGCTGCTTCCATAAGACCTCCCATGTTTGAGGGTATCCATTATAAGAGGTGGCGCGTGAGAGCAGTCTTATGGTTTCAAACCATGAGTTGCTATGACGCCACTCTCGGCAAACCTGAAGGAGAGCTTGATGCTCAATAGGCACAAGCTTTTCAGAAAATGGATACTCTGTTTAAGGCTGCTCTCTTGAGTGTTCTTGGTGAGAACATAGTTGATGCTTATGCGTCAATTGATAATGGAAAAGATATGTGGGATGCACTCGAGGCCAAGTTTGGGGTCTTGGATGCTGGCACTGAGTTGTACATCATGGAGCAATTCTATGATTACAGGATGACTGAAGAGCGCTTCGTGGTTGAGCAAGCTCATGAGTATGCTACCGGACAAGTTTGTTGATGGAGGTATCATCACTAAGCTTCCTCCTTCATGGAGGAACTTTGCTACCTTGCTGAAGCATAAGAGGCAGGAGTTTTCCGTCCCGGATCTCATTGGCACTCTTGATGTGGAAGAAAAGGGAGCAAAGGACACACGTGCTCGAGGTATTGAGGGAGGATCTAGTGCCAATGTGGTACAGAAGCAGAACTTCCAGCCCCACAAGTTCAAGAACAAGGGCAAGTTTGATGGAGAAGCAAAGTTTGATGGGAAGAACAAGGCTGTGCAACACACGAACTTCAAGAAGAAGAATGGCAAGAAGAAAGGTGCTTGTCATGTGTGTGGGGATCCTGATCATTGGGCTCCTAGTTGCCCTAATCGCTATGACAAGCGTCATCCTGGGAAAGGCGGCAAGACCGCTAATGTTGTCATTGGGGAGACTGACATGAAGGATGCTGAGTATGGTATATTTCCCACTATTCTTTCAGTATGTCATTCTCCTGACTGGTTGATTGACACGGGTGCTAATGTGCATGTATGCGGTGATATTTCCATGTTTTCGTCTTATCAGACCGCAGGGACTTCAACCGTGCTGATGGGCAACGGTTCAAGTGCTTCTGTTCGTGGTGTTGGCACGGTCGATCTGAAGTTTACTTAGGGGAAGATCATGCGGCTGAAGAACGTGCATTATGTCCCCTCCGTCAATAAAAATCTTGTTAGCGGATCTCTTCTGTGTAGAGATGGCTACAAGCTTGTCTTTGAGTCAAATAAATTTGTAATATCCAAGTATGGAACCTTTGTTGGTAAAGGCTATGAGTCAGGAGGCTTGTTTCGTTTATCCTTATCAGACGTTTGCAATAAAGTTGTTAATCATATTTGCAATGATAGTGAATCCAATGTGTGGCATTCACGTCTTTGTCATGTTAACTTTGGTTGCATGTCGCGACTAGCGAAGTTGAACTTAATCCCTAGTTTCACCACCGTCAAGGGATCTAAGTGTCAAGTGTGTGTGCAAGCTAAGCAACCTCGTAAGTCTCACACGACTGCGGAAATAAGAAATCTTGCACCACTAGAGCTCATACATTAAGATCTATGTGAAATGAATGGTGTGTTGACAAAAGGTGGAAAGAAATATTTCATGATGTTAATTGATGACTCCACTAGATATTGCCGTGTGTATCTTCTGAAATCTAAGGATGAGGCTTTGAACTTTTTCAAGATCTATAAAGCTGAAGTGGAAAACCAACTTGATCGAAAAATCAAGAGGCTTAGGTCCGACCGTGGTGGAGAGTATTTTTCCAATGAGTTTGATGCTTTTTGTGCGGAACATGGTATAATCCATGAGAGGACTCCTCCCTACTCACCTCAGTCAAATGGGGTGGCCGAAAGAAAGAACCGTACTCTAACTAATTTGGTTAACGCCATGTTAGATACATCGGGTCTCTCCAAGGCATGGTGGGGGGAGGCGATATTGACAGCATGTCATATCCTGAACCGAGTCCCCACAAAGAACAAAGAGATAACTCTATTCGAGGAATGGGAGAAGAAAAGGTTAAAACTCTCTTATCTGCGAACATGGGGTTGTTTGGCGAAAGTCAATGCTAAAATTTCAAAGAAGCGGAAGCTTGGACCAAAGACCGTGGATTGTGTTTTCCTGGGATATGCTTTTCATAGCATTGGCTATAGATTCTTGGTTGTAAAATCTGAGTTACCTGACATGCATGTCGGTACGATCATGGAGTCGAATGATGCGACTTTCTTTGAAGATATCTTTCCCATGAAGGATATGGCTACCTCATCTAATCAGGAGATGCCTAGTTCATCGAATCAGGAACCAGTTACAATTACCAAACCTGCCATTTCGATAGAACACTTTGAAAGTCCTGTGGAGGAGAACAATGAAGTTCCTACTAGGAGCAAGAGACAAAGGATTGCAAAGTCCTTTGGTGATGATTTTCTTGTGTATCTCATAGATGACACTCCCAGTTCTATTTCAGAGGCCTATGCATCTGAAGATGCTGACTACTGGAAGGAAGCGGTTCGTAGCGAGATGGATTCCATCTTGGCGAATGAAACCTGGGAGATAACTGATCGTCCTTATGGGTGCAAACCTATAGGATGCAAATGGGTATTCAAGAAGAAGCTTAGGCCTGATGGTACTATTGAGAAGTACAAGGCTCGGCTCGTGGCTAAGGGTTATACCCAAAAGGAAGGTGAAGACTTCTTTGATACTTACTCACCTGTGGCTCGACTGACCACTATTCGAGTTCTACTTTCACTAGCTGCCTCGCATGGTCTTCTCGTTCATCAAATGGATGTTAAGACTGCTTTCCTAAATGGAGAGTTGGACGAGGAAATTTATATGGAACAACCAGATGGGTTTGTACTAGATGGTCAGGAAGGGAAAGTGTGCAAGTTGCTGAAGTCTTTGTACGGACTTAAGCAAGCACCCAAACAGTGGCATGAGAAGTTTGAAAGAACTTTAACAGCTGCAGGCTTTGTTGTGAACGAAGCTGACAAATGTGTGTACTATCGCCATGGTGGGGGCGAGGGAGTTATCCTGTGCTTGTATGTTGATGACATACTGATTTTCGGAACAAATCTGAATGTTATTAAGGAGGTCAAGGATTTCCTATCTCGTTGTTTTGAGATGAAGGATTTAGGAGTGGCTGATGTCATTCTGAACATCAAGTTGTTGAGAGACGATGATGGTGGGATTACATTGCTTCAATCTCACTATGTGGAAAAGATCTTGAGTCGCTTTGGCTATAGTGACTGCAAGCCCTCTCCAACACCATATGATGCGAGTGTGTTACTTCGAAAGAATCGAAGAATTGCTAGAGATCAATTGAAATATTCTCAGATTATTGGCTCGCTTATGTACTTAGCAAGTGCTACAAGACCTGACATCTCTTTTGCTGTTAGCAAACTGAGTCGGTTTGTCTCAAAACCAGGAGATGTGCATTGGAAAGCTCTAGAGAGAGTTTTGCGTTATTTGAAAGGCACTGCAAATTATGGAATTCACTACACCGGGCACCCAAAGGTGCTTGAAGGGTATAGTGACTCAAACTGGATCTCAGATGCTGATGAGATAAAGGCCACGAGCGGTTATGTATTCACTCATGGAGGTGGCGCTGTTTCTTGGAAGTCTTGCAAGCAGACCATCTTAACGAGGTCAACAATGGAAGCAGAACTCACAGCACTAGATACAGCTACGGTCGAAGCAGATTGGCTTCGCCGGCTCTTGAATGACTTGCCGGTTGTTGAGAAACCTGTACCGGGTATTCTTATGAACTGCGACAATCAAACTGTGATCACGAAAGTGAGCAGCTCAAAGGATAACATGAAGTCATCAAGACACGTTCAGAGAAGGTTAAAGTCTGTCAGAAAAATGAGAAACTCCGGAGTTATTGCATTGGATTATATCCAAACGTCTAAAAATCTGGCAGATCCTTTTACTAAGGGTCTATCACGTAATGTGATAGATAATGCATCGAGGGAGATGGGTATGAGACCCACAATATGAGTTGTTCACAGTGGTAACCTATTCTTTGTGATCGGAGATCCCGTGAATTAGATGTGGAAGACAAGCTGTTGGTCAACTGGGAGGAGAGTACCCTTACTGTTAAAATACCACTCCATAAAGATGCAATACTCTCCTAATCTGCATGGCAGGTTGATGTATATCTTAATGTGTTCTAAGTGGCTCTTTGAAGCAGAGATGTTGTCCTGCAGAACATCTTTTGAAGAACGCACCTATATGAGTCTGATTGTTAAACGTCGCAATCTATGAGAGTAGGGTTCTCTCTAGTAAACTCATGAAAGGTCTCGGAGTATGACGCATAAGCTCCACCCGCGGGGAAGACCCACGGTAGCCACGTATCGGTCAAGGCTTTATGTGAAGCTAGATTCGCAGAAAACTTGCAGTTCAAGGCCCAGTCCATTGTTCAAGTTGCTTACTAGTGTAGCATAGAGTTCTAGGTGGAAGTTCAACTTAATAGTCTCCACTGCAGTACCGGTATATAAAACAGTGTTTTGGAACCAAAGGCAAATTTCTGTGTGCCTCTGGGATCTGGTGGGGGATTGCTGGAATTTAGTCCATTTTGGGCAGCCCAATAACTATTTTAGAAATTCCTAATAAATCCTAGAGGCCCACTTAGCCCATTTGTGCAAGGCAAGGGATACTACTAAAGTTTAGTCCCACATTGCTAGTTTAGTGGGAGTTGGACCTCCTTATAAGGGAGGTTCTTTCCCCACTTGTACGAGCATGAGAACAAGAGGGATATCCACGCGCGCTCCTCCTCCGCCGCCCGCCTCGCCACGCCACGCCTCGTCACGACGCGCCGCGAGTTGCGGGAATGAGCCGAGCTGATGTCTAAATTTTTGCCACGCACTACGGGTATACGAGAGGTCACTCGGGAGCTGGAAAGTTTTTGCTGTAGTGGATATTGAATACGAACGCTGCACCCTTCGGCTGCTGTCTGTTCGTTTCATCTCCCGCGTTCCCTTCAGCTCCCGGCGCAGCCTCTCGCCTCCTTCTCTTGCGCCTATAAAAGGGAGGTCGCTCCTCTCAGAGAGACGCACCAGAACTTCTCCTTCCTCTCGCCACCGGTTCCAATCTCTGAGCTGTTGCTGTCTTCCTCATCCCGACTTGCGGCGTGCACCGCAGGTCGGGACAGTAGGCCTCCGAAACCGCACCTCTTTGAGTCATGTACGGGAGAAGGGTGATAAGGTTTTTGGGGAGCGCTCTGCGCGACTACTGACTGACTCCTTCGTCACGGACGCCCCGAACTCCGACGACTACTCCCCCGATGTCGACAACCTCCTCGACGACATAGCTGGCGAGGACACCG
This sequence comes from Triticum aestivum, assembly GCF_018294505.1. NCBI lineage: Eukaryota > Viridiplantae > Streptophyta > Magnoliopsida > Poales > Poaceae > Triticum > Triticum aestivum. The sequence continues at coordinate 521,504,511 of NC_057800.1, forward strand.
ACCCCAAGTCCAGTGCTACTGCTGCTGCTGTCCCGTATGTGTTCTTCTTTCTGTTAAATATCCTGCCACAGTTTCTCGTACTAGTACTTTCCCTAAATATGTTAGGTTCTACCTCATATATGCAACTAGTTCTACTGTCTGCTATAGATATGATAAGCTACGGTTCATATATGCAGAATCTATTTTCCTTCTCTCTGTCAGAACACATGACTTGTTTTATCTCTACTATATTAGTCATGCTTTATCTAGTATTTCTGTTAATAAAATCATTCGGTAAATTGCTCATATTTCCAACAGCAGCATCGTGGGTGTTACAACAATTTATCATTGTATTACGTGTGTCGGGGACACAAGAGACTCTTTGTTTTTTGGTTGCAGGGTTGCTTGAGAGAGATCATCTTCATCGTACGCCTCTACGGATTGATAAACCTTAGGTCATCTACTTGAGGGAAATTTGCTACTGTCATACAAACCTCTGCACTTGGAGACCCAACAACGTCTACAAGAAAAAGGTTGTGTAGTAGACATTACATTCGATTCATCGGCTCGAAAAGCATCCTTGTATATGAAGGTGCTCCTCCAGTTCTTTCATACTGCCTCAGCGACTGCAGAAGACGATTGTGGACGACATTTCGGTGTGGCACAAGATTCTCCCGGAGTGAAATTATAGTTTTACTTCACTTTGATGCAATATTGCAAGACATCTATGCATGGCTCTTATGGTGACATTGTGTGTACTCTTTGTAGTCCGTTTTACTAATGAAACATATGTGATTACTTAAAAAACTCTATGTCCTGATGTGGCTAGCTGGAGGTGCTGCCAGCATAGTTCATGCCCTAATATGCGTGGATGGCTGGATGGTCCATGACTTGTGCCGGTCAAGCATCGGCACTCCAGAGTCCTGACAACGTCGGCAACACAGCCACCACAGGTTGTCCGGCCGGATCGACGGACGCCTGGTGCTTGTACGGGCATACCGTGCCGAGCCGGCAGATAGGCCGTGATGAGTGATGAACTGGGTTTTTTTTTTTTTTGAGGAAAGAGTGATGAACTGATGACACGCGCGTCGTGTGCAGGCCGGCTCGACCCAACTCCCTCCCGCGTCCATAGCGACCCACCCAAACTGTCCCGCCGCACGCACCCCGTATTATCATACCGCCTCCTGTTCCCGCCGCAGCCCCCGCGACCGACAGCCTCGCCCCGAGAGCGATGCGGCGAGACGCGGCCGTCGCGCCCGCGGCGGTCGTGACCTCGCCGCAGATCGCGGCCGGCGGGGCGGAAACAGAGAATGCCGAGGCGGTGGCTATCGAAGTCGACTCGGCGCCAGCGCCAGCGTCGGCGGCCATCGACGTCGACCTCGAAGCGGGGGGCGCGTCCCACGGCGTGGCGTGCCGGATCTGCCACCTCATCCCCGAGGGTGGCGACGGGCCCGCGGCGGCGCCTGGGTCGGAGGTGATCCGGCTCGGCTGCTGCTGCAAGGAGGAGCTCGGCCACGCGCACCGACAATGCGCCGAGGCGTGGTTCCGGATCAAGGGCGATAGGTAAGACCTCCCTGGCTCGCTCTATCCTCTGCTGCATCGTGCTGCTCGCTTGTTTCCGACGCGGCACTTGTTGCTGCCGTAGTGTATGCTAGCTGCTTGCTGTAATTCCTCGCAGAATGCCGTACAGGCGCACTGGGCGTGTGGCTTCTCCCTCCCAGGCCAGGAGTTGCCGTTTTATAAATGTGAATGATCTTGAAGTTAGCAGACTAGAAGTCAGGAATACAGTGCTCGTTCTGAAATCTGAATGGCTATAGGGTCAAAATTCTATGTTATAGAGGGGAAAGCTTCAGAGTTCATAGGGCAACACGAACAGTTATCGCTATTAGCCACTTAGCCAAAGTTGCTACTCCCTCCGTTCCGAATTACTTGTCGCATGTATGGATGTATCTAGATGTATTTTAGTTCTAGATACATCCATTTCTGCGACAAGTAGTTTGGAACGGAGGGAGTACCAGAGAAGAGAATGTAGCGATCTTGCTTCTTTGATACGGCAAAGTTTCAGCGTCTTAGGTTTGGCCAAGCTTCACTCGCTGTTGCTTTTTGAAATGACGATTTAGGTTGGAGTGGACGTTCGGAAAATGTCTGGGGTGTTGCTTGGTAGCCACCTCAGTATAGAATCTCTTGTGTTTTTTGTGTGTGTGTGGAAGGGTTATTGTCCTGAATGAAGCAAAGGACTAAATTCGTTCCTTCTGGATGCTGGCTGGGATTATGCTTTTCACCCTCTTGTATGTCGTGACTATCTAAGCCTTTATGTCACTCTCGACATGTGAGTGGCTTCCCTTTGGCATTGACGATATGAGATATTTTTATCAGATAAACCCAATTGTCTTTTTCTCTTGGCTGGGTCAAATCAACCAAAAAAATCCGTAGGCGAACCAAACCTTTTACATTTAATTCAGTTAGCATTTTTCTTAGCAACTAGCCAACTACCAGGGTCTCTGCAGTTATTCAAACTCTCATGCTTTAACAATCTTGTATCAATTTGTCCTGTGATCTCTCTGAAACTTGCATCAAGTGGCTAAGAAATGCAAAACTCTAATTACTACACAGGCGCTGTGAAATTTGTGGTTCAGAGGCCAAAAACATTACTGGCGTGGAAGTGAAAAAATTCATGGAGGAGTGGCATGGGCGAAGAATGGCAACCACCGGGGCTATGGTAGAGAGGGAAAGCACTTGCTGGCGGCGGCAGCCGTTTTGCAACTTCTTGCTAGCTTGCTTACTGATTGCTTTCATGCTTCCCTGGTTTTTCCGTGTAAATATATTGTGAGTTATGCTGCTGGAACTGGGTCATGTGGAATCACACGAATTGTACAGAATTTATAGGCAGAATCACAACACAGTTCCTCATGGTTTTTTTTTTCCTCAAAATTGTCCATCTGGGTATTTGTCCTCTTACATTCATTACTTAAAATCCAAATACCCCTGTTTGATAATAAATGTTGATTTGAGATTCTAAAATATACATCTGAATCAAAGAGGCCTAAGTGGCTGATTTTCTAACCTTATATGTTTCGGTCATGATCAACTGACCAATAACGCATCTTTCTTGACGATGGTATGCTCCTTACGACATTTCTTCCTTATTCTATAACCACTGCTGACATGGGCAGCAAGATTATTCCACACGTGAAAGTGAGGTATTTGTAGTAGACGTTATCCAAATGTCATACCTTCTTGCTTGCCAAAGATTTGGACTCCGGTAAACATTTTATTAGACGATGTGCAACATTCTGGTAAGCCTTTCATTAGCTTGTTGACTCTGTTTAACATCATCTCAGCTTCCAAGTTTTTGTTGCAAACCAGGAAAACTTACGGGTTCTATAAAGTTTAAGAGTCTGGGAGGTGTGCCTAGTGAAAAGTTCAGAAGTCTTTGTTCTCCTCCTGGCATTTGATGTGTAAAACCATTTTTACCGTCCTTGCATCAGAAAATATGTTTACACTAAGTCACACTTATTCCCACCTCCTCTGGACGCAAGTGTATTACTCCCTCCGTTTTAAATATAGGCCCTTTTAGAGATTTCCACAGGGACTATATGCGGATGTTTATAGGCATATTTTAGAGCGTAGACTCACTCATTTTGCTTGTATATAGTCTGTATTGAAATATCTTAAAGGGCTTATATTTAGGAACGGATGAAGTACCTTTTAACTTTTAAGCGTGAAATGAAACAGACCTCAAGCTCCAAACGAGACGAAATGAATTTATAAGATCTTTCCAACAAGACATGGACGCTTCGAAATGCTTGGGGCTGCAACAACAGAGACATGCACCGCCTGTTCCCCACCCTTGTAGATCACACCCTAGACGAGTTGAAGGCATGAAAGGAGGCCGGTACGGTGTACATAGCTTTTCCTGAGTAGTTAGTTAGTTTTTTTTTTTTGAAACGGACCGAGTAGTTAGTTTAAATCATCCTTTGGTTTGGTGTAGTCAGTGTGATTGCATGGCATTGTCGAGGACTCACTTGCCAATCTATTTGTTGTCTTCTGTATAAAAATATGATAGTACAATCATTGGCGTACTCTGAAAAATATAGTTCTTCCCCACAAGACAAACTAAACTTATACTAGTTCGAAGCGACCCTCGGCGGATTCCGTTACCATTGATGACGGAATACGGAGGTTCAAACACGCAAAGCAACGTATAAGATACGGAGACTAGCTGCTTGAGGCCCCAGCTTATCCATGTTCGTCCATTTTCAGTTCATGTCATCTTGCAATCAGCTCGAGCGCCACTTTGCTTGTTCCAGCGGCAACGCGAAAGAGGTGTCGTCATCCTGAGAATAAACAACATGGTCGTTCTCCCCGTCCCCGTCCCGGCTACTGTGCGCTCGTAGCTGCAAGGCAGTCGTCGCTCTTGTGCTTGGACTTGGATATGTTTGTCAACGCAGTAGCCGTCCACCGCCAACTCAAACTTATCTCCTGCTTTTTCAAAAGAAAAAGAAAACTTATCACCTGCAGAAGATGAAGATCCTCGTCTATACGCTGTAGGAGCATTTGTTACCCCTCCGTACGTGGCACACCACGGACGATGGTGGCGTCTGTACGTGCATACATGCCACATGCATAAGTCGTTTACAGGACCCAACCAAGCAATCGGTACGTGTGGGCGTGGCTTGAATCATCGGCGCTGCGGCGAGATTCCCACAAAAACCGATGCCCATGCCGGCTCGTCGGAACCCCAAGCGCCCGTACTACGTACTTGCCCCAACACCACGGATTTTGGGCGGTTCAATTTTCCGTCTTGTTTTTATGGGATGAAATTGGGTATCACGCGGGTGTTAAACCAACTGAGGATGGTCATGTGCTCAATCGTACTCTCTTCGTCCGAAAATATTTGTGAGACAAATGCAGTGGCCGAGCTAGAAGCAGGTTATGCCGGGGGCTGTGCTATGGTGAATGATAAACTTCTATAATTTTCTATACTTTGTATAGAAAAATTACAAGGAAAGTTGTTACTAGGCCTGAGGCTATAGCCCTAGTTGCCCCAGGCCTGTCTCGGCCAATGGACAAATGGATGTATCATTTTAATCTCTTCATATACGTACGCTTATACACCAGCGCAGGGGCGGAGCTACATGCACTACTGGGGGTGCCGCTGCCCCCCCCCCCCCCCCCCCCCCCCCCAAGTTACATATTTCCTCTTTGGCCCCCTAGATCCTTCGCTAGCTCCACCACTGCACCAACGCAATATTGTTGGGTTTAGGTGAACCCAACGACTTTTGTTAGCTGTGGACGAGTGTAAAGGTAACTGACCACATCAATTTACACAATGCAACATGTCAACGTGAACAAGGCTGAAAGCCCGCAAGCTAATTTCCTCCGTTCCTCCCAGCTTAAGAAGAGATTAGAACAGCTCCGTGCTATTAGGGATAGGGTGGGACCCTTCTATGAAGAAATCAAAATCAAAGGCCATATTCCAGAACTGATGAAGAAATAATGTGGTGGCAGCGGCCTAGTGTCCAATGGTTGGTTGAAGGAGATAGCAACACGGCTATTTTTTTCACAAGAAAGCGAGCAATTAGCGAAAGAAAAACCGGGTTGAGAGGTTTGCCCGGCCGGATGGATCGTTTAGTGAGGATCAAGCTGAGTTTGATTTCATGAATATGATGTTTTATAGAAGTCAGTATATGTCCGAGGGAACCATTGGCATTGAGGAGGTTTAATCATATGTGCCTTGTAAAGTTACAACTGATATGAACCAAGCTTTGTGTCCTACGTTTAGTGAAAAATGGAGTCAAGCAAGTTTCAACGCATCCTCGGTCAATTCTTACTCCCTCCGTAAACTAATATAAGATGTTTTAGATCAGTATCAATCCAGATTTAAATTGTGCGTTCTTTGTTCCCTGTAGTACGTGTGATCGGATTTACAAACAGTGCGGCACCGAAAGTGATTTAGTTGCTTGATAGATCCTGCTTTGTTTTTACCGAGGTAAAGGGGCCTTTTTCTTTGTCGACAAAAGGGTAAAACGACATAAAGGGGTTGCAGGTGACCGGTATCATTGTAGCCGTCAGGGGCATGCTCCTTTTTTTACTAAATAATGAGCTCAAATTGAGCTACGTACAAATGTTTGCTTGTGAGAAAGTGATCAGGCTTGTACTTGTTAATGAGGCTTAGCCGCCGGCCAGGTAGATATATTATGCACTCAGAATGTCAGATGTCCTCACGGGCCTCGTACTCCGCAGAGATGCTTAGTGGCCGGGTGCATATTATATCGTGATTTACCATCAAGAATATGATAGAATCTGGCGATGCCCATGCATGTGGTTTGTGCGTGGGTAGCAACTGGACGGTGGATAGTATGGCTATGGCGGCTTAGGTTCTGTTGGCTAGCGGCGAGCGGGATCAGCGTGGGTTGGACAACGATGATGTCGATTGTCTAACAGTCTAGGGAGGTAGGAGTACATGTTTTAAGGTGGCACGATAGGCTGATAGACTGTGAGCCTGTATCGGATCTCAGATCTATTTGGACCTTTTGGTTGATAAGGGCGTCTACAATGGTAGACTCTCATGCAGGCACTTACAGTGAAAAAAGAGAGCAGAAAATTGAAAAAGAGCTGGGCGCTTTATCCTCCAACGCAAGGCGCTAATCATAGGGATCAGCGTGGGTTGGACCACAATGTTGATTGTCGACAATCTAGGGAGGTAGGAGTGCATGTTTTAAGGTGGCAAGATAGACTGGTAGACTATGAGCCTGTACCGGATCTCAGATTTATTTGAACCTTTTGCTTAATAATATGACTGCATGTATCATTCTGATGCAAAGCAACAGAGACGAGGCTGAGGATAACCATTCTTATAAAATAAGATAAAAATAAGATAGACCGATAGAGGTAGAGGCGATAAAACCAAATTGCTAGATAATTCAGTAGCTAGGCTCATCCTTCCATTTCGAAAAGAATTAGCTAAACTCGGCCCTAATTTTCTAGTGGTATTCGGTCTTCGAGCTGCAATCCTTTTAGTGGAAGCCAGGGAGTCAGGGAGTCTTTGGTTACTTGGTCTATACGATGAAAGATGGTAGCTCGGATATGTACAATCGGTTTGGATGGCGGTCCAGTAATAATAGGATAGGTGTTTAGTCATCTAGTCCTGTTTTTGTCTGCTGTGGCACTTTTTACTTGTTTTTTCACCTTTTCACCTCTGAGCAAGCTTATTCTGAATCATAGACCTTTTGGATACTTTGATTCATAAAGGGGCTGCCATCATTTGATGCAGAGGCCAGGGTAATCTTCTTTTCTAATAAAAAAACTTTTTAATGGTATTTGGTCTTCGAGCTGTAGGCGGTACAAGGCTAAGGTGAGGAAGGTGGTGTGGTCAGGCATAAGAAGATGAAAAGCTGAGTTAAGTTTGCGTTAAGTGATGTTCCCCAATCAATTTGAGTAGCCATTGTCAGGAAGCAAAGGGTCAAAAAGATTCTCGGTCAGTTAAATAACCCCGGTAGTCAAGCCTTGAATACTTTTACCCACCATAATAATAATAATATAATTAACATCTCAATCATACTCATCTAACCATTCTCCATGCTTCTAGTGCTACGACTACGAATTAGCCCGATAGCAAGCAAGGAATACTGATCCCCAGTGGCTCCAGTACACCCTATCCAATGAACATCCTCGAGAGACTGAGTCGACATATCATTTTAAGATTTAAAAAGAAGTCATCGTAGGCGCCTCGTCGGTTCCTCTGACCATTCAACCACAACTTGGTTCGCTGTTTGACCCTATTTTTAGTGGTACTAGACAATTGCATCTGTGCTGCAGTAAGTTTAGCTTGCAATTGCGCCGCCATTGTTTATACATTTATGATGTTAAAGATTTAGTGAGATTTTTTATGTGATATAGAAAAAAAGTGGGACTTTTATATTTAGTAAACATTTATATTAGTTTATCAAAGGAAATACTATGTTTTTATTCGGCATGTTTAGTAAACATTGATCAAATGATCTTATATTTAGTAAACATTTATTAGTCTAGTAGAAACCCAAAAGATAAAAGGAAGAAACTTAAAACAGGGAGGGGGCGGGGAGAACGTAGGGCGGTAAGCTTAACAGGACGAAATAACTTTATCTTTTTTTTTCAGTGCGTATAAGGGGAGTTTTGGTCTTGAGTTGTAGTGCCTTTCTTAGTAGAGGGGTAAGATGAGGAAGGTGGTGATCACCCATGAGAAGCAGATGAAGCGCTGAGATAAGTTTGCGACAGTCAATTTGGGTGGCCAAGGTCTAGAAGCGAAGTGTCAAAAAGATTCTCCGTCGGATAAATAACCTCTGTAGTCAAACCTACATTTCTTTTACTCCATCAATCAAGACAGTAACAGTAGTAATATATTTCCACAAATTGTCTAAGCAACCACTAATTCCCGAGTGTTTTTTCATCGAAGAAAAAGTTTAAGGCAGGTAACAATGGCCTGGCTGGCAAAAGGCAAAAGACATATATACACGCGCAGCATCTACATTGGTTTCCTGAGGGGAAAACGTTCATCTGTCAGATAAACAAGCCTGTATACCCTCCGACGCACACCTTTAAAAACCCCACCCACCCATCCAGCCATCCATAATTGCATTCAAAGGCGAGCGTGAGACTACCCACAGCACTCAGCACCTTCGTCACCATCCGTTGAGTGTCTCAGGCTCTCAGCGTGCGCGTCTGATCTGATGGCGGCACCGGCAGGAGATTCCTCCGGCGGCGACAAGTACAGGTCTCACCTGGCCGGCGAGGGCGAGAAGAACACCGTGTGGCGGCACGGCGCGCCGCCCACGTACGACGCCGTGAACAGCCTCTTCGAGGCCGGGAGGACTCAGGTATTTCGTCGTCGATCTTCAGTTCGTCACACGCACGCGCGTCCTATGTGCGTCGTGTGGAAGGAACGCCACGGTTCTTGTTTTCTGCGACGGGGAAAGAACGCCTCTTTGTCGCGGCCTCGCGGCAAACCGGTGGCCGCATCTGCATGCACCGGTGCGTCACACGCGTGTTTCTTGTCCCTTCTTTGCAGGAGTGGGCGAAGGGGTCGCTGGAGGAGACGGTGCAGAACGCGATCAAGACGTGGGAGATGGAGCTGTCGCACAAGGCCCGCATCGGGGACTTCAAGTCGGTGAGCCCCGGCCGGTTCACCCTGTCCGTGAACGGCGGGCGGGCCCTGACGGGGGAGGAGACGCTGGCCATGGGCAGCTACAACGCGCTGCTCGCCAGCCCGATCCTGCCGGCCACGGGCGCGTACGACGCCGCCGCCGAGACGTTCGAGTCCTCGCACGACCTGTTCCGCTCCGCCTTCCCGCGCGGCTTCGCGTGGGAGGTGGTCAAGGTCTACTCCGGCCCACCGGTGATCGCCTTCAAGTTCCGGCACTGGGGCCACATGGAGGGGCCCTACAAGGGCAACGCCCCCACCGGGGACAAGGTCGAGTTCTACGGCGTCGCCGTGCTCAAGGTGGACGAGCAGCTGCGGGCGGAGGACGTGGAGGTGTTCTACGACCCGGGGGAGCTGCTCGCGGGGCTTGTCAAGGGCCCCAAGGAGGAAGACGAGGAGGCGGCGGCGCTCGCCGGGAGGCTCCGCGAGGCGGCTACGGTGTCGGCGTCAGGTGCCGACGCGCAGCCGCAGGCCTGCCCCTTCCTTGGCTCTGGAAAGCAGGGGTGATCGAGTGGCCTCATCCAATAAAACGTGTCGAGCCTCCAGTCTTCAGGGGGTTGCTGTTGCATCACTGTTTCGCAATCAGAAAGATCTTTTCCGTCAGCTTTGGAGACCAACTGAAAGCTCAGTTCAACGTGTAATCGTACTGTGAAGTGCTTGTTGTTTGGTTGGAAGTTGTTGGGTCAAGATCAGGATCGATCGGGATCGGTGAGTACAGCTCTGTGAAGAAGTGGTTTCTGACGTGCTACATGATTGATTGCTGCTTGAATTAAACTGTTTCTTGCACACACACACAAAAGATCTTATTTCATATTTCCTTTATGAAATAAATTTATGCAACTTTATGAACAAATATAGTGATGTTGCACGTGACAGACCTATATGTAGATGCCACATCAGTCAAAACGCTAATCAAAACCACTCCGCCGAACTTGCCCGTGGGAACTGAACCTTAACCTTTCAATCCCGCCTTTGCGCACTGATCCCGATCGATCCCGGCCCTGGTTGATGCACGGGGAAAAAATCATTACCAACTGGGATTATAGTCTACTATCATCGATTATAATGGCCCACATGTTATACTCTCTTTGTCCGGAATTACTTGTCGTATAAATGGATAAATATGGGTGTAGACTAAAACATATCTAGATACATCCATTTGTTTCGACAAATAATTCCAAAGGGTGGGAGATTATCTTCATCCTCGTTGCCGTAGAACTGATCACATCGCGCATGACGACAAGGGTGCCAACTGCACTAGCGTCCTATTCAACTCGCCATGGACACCCACACATCAGCTTGGCCTTTGAGCTTGGCTTGAGGAATAGACGGGCGCACACCCCACCACTACCACGTATGTCGCATCATTAATTTCTTTTCTTTTTCTCATGTGTCTTTTTTTACGCTTTTATTGGTTTTTCCAATTTTTATTTTTACTATTTTCTGTTTAATTCAGGAATATTTTTTGAATTCACCAATGTATTCGAAACACGGGAATTTTGTAAAGTTCATAAACATTGTATGAATTTTTTGAATATATTTTAAAATCTGTGAACATTTTTAAAATTCGGAATACTTTTCAAAATTCCTGGAAAAAATATATTCAGAAAAATATTAAATTCATGAATATTTCTTGCCATTCGAAAAAAAGGAAATGCGGTTTAAAGTTGTGAACACTAAAACTCATGAACACATTTCAAATTTGGGAAAAATATTAAGTTCATGAGTATTTCTAAAACTCATGAGTTTTTTGAATTTTAGGGAAGTTTTTCTTAAATTCAGGAATATTTTTTTAATTCATGAATATATAAATCATATATATATTATGGCCAATTTTTAAAATTTAAGAAAATAAAATAAAGTCTGAAACAAAAAAAACATGCTGAAAAAAGTAGTATACATGCCGCAATAGCTGGCAAATGATGAACTGTTATATGGGCTTTCCCATTTAACACCCTACACAGGCGATTGCCCAACATCCAATATGTTGCATGTGTAGGGTGTTATATGCCGCAATAACTGTTATATGGTCTCCTTCTTGAACTGTTATATGTTGCATTGGCTAGAGCATGAATTCAATATGGTATCCGAGCCAAGAGGTCTTGAGTTCAATACCCTGCCAACACAGTATTAAATAAAAACGATTCTGCGGCCTACAACGATCCCACGTCTAAGGACTAAAATGGACTAGATGTGAGGGGAAGTGTTGAAATATATTGCCCGCCTCCCTTCATCAGATCGGTCTTTTGGTTGCATTAGCTATGCTGGAGCAAGCGGCTCCGGCCGTGATAGATGCGGGATACAGGGACTGATCTGGTCACTGTAGGCTCGATGTGGGCGGGGTGGACCACGACTCCATGGCTTCTATGACTAGGTTCTGCGGCGGTGGCGGTGCGAGACTGCATGGACGAGCTTCTGTGGGCATGAGCGAAGGTGTGCGGCGATACGGACGAAAGTCCTGCACGACCAGAGGTCGGTGGCGATCGCGCATGTGGGTGTCATTTTCCTCCTTGGAGGCGTCACCTGAGGTGTGTCGACATCTTCCTCGTGCTCGGATGGTGGTTTATCTCCAGGCGGAATCCTAGGTCCGATATTGGATCGGTGTGATGGCGGCGTGTTTGACGTCGTTCCTCTGTTGGTAGCATCACGTTTGGAGACATTTCCTGGAAGCTCTTTGCAGCGCTCCTTCAGTGCTCGCCGCTGTTCAAGGTGAAGCTCCAGACGCAATGTACGAAATCATCGATGAGTCCAAGGCGAAGCTCTTCCTGGGATCAACCAAGTCCCGCCATTTCCCCCCTGCTTCCAGGGTGGATGGTGCGTTGGCGAGGGAAGTTGCAGTGGGAGCTGCTGCTGTCTTCGGAGGTGATCGGCGTTGTTCGAGACGCGGTGGTGATGCTTAGCTTAGGACAGGTGCTTCGGTTGTGTAGTCATGTTGTTTGTGGTGGGTGTAGCTCTCTGCAGCTATTAGGGCCGCAATTTTTCCTTTCTCTTTTGATCCTCAGATCTTCACCATGTTGTTCTTTCGCTGCTTTCTACTTAATCTGAATCAAGCCAGCAATTTGCTGGATCTTTCAAAAAAACATGCACTTCTACAAACTGACGACTAACCAACAGTAACATAAAGTACTTGAAAATATTGCGAGTGACGGTTAACATGAGGACACCCTAGTAGTGAAATGTTGTTATGGCCAAATGATGTTTGCATTTGAGTAGAATAGTATTTATAGAAGCAACAACATCATCTGCAACCGAGGAGGATCAGAAACCACATAAAATCCAGTAATTCAATTCCGTGCCCGGGCTCATCTGTACCTGGTGAACAGTAAATAAAGAAGTAGCAGAAACATTGAAAAAAGATCTGATTTTCTTAATGCAAAATTCTTGAGTGTATCAGGTCCGTGCAAAATTTTGTGCATAAGTGACAGTCGAGTAATTCGTGGCAAAAAAGGCAAAATGAACTCTGAATAGCGTTGTTTTCAGAAGTTTCACACACGCCCGAAATTTGTCTTTTCACCGAGAGCTAATGAGATGTCCAAACACCACAAAATTTGGCACAGGCATCACACACCACAACAAATTTCAGTTTTTTTGGATTTTTTACCATTCTAAACGATTTTACTGTTCACCCACAAGAGCATTTGCACCTGTGAGCCAAACGTCGTGTCCCATAAGGGTAAGTCACATTACATATGCATTTTTTACATGTTGTTATGAAAACAACTCTCGAATAGGGAGTATCCTTAGTCGTGCAATTGTAAGCAAACTTAGCCCCCGGTGGGGGGGGGGGTGCATAATATTCTTATAGTGAAGGCCGTCATACACGAACAAAACCAACAACATTGTTTTTTGAATAGGTCAAGTCGCCTCAACACAACACGATCTAGTCGTATGTTAGGAATGCCTCAGGGAGGTGGATGGTCGCAGTCTCTGAGTTGTTCGTGACTCGTGGAACCCTTCCCAATTCTCCTGCCCGAGATTGGCCCGGGTGGTATGCAACTCCTTAGACTCAAATCGAGAGATTCTTGAATTTCAGAGAAGTGTTGGAAATATGCCCTAGAGGCAATAATAAAATGGTTATTATTATATTTCTTTGTTCATGATAATTGTCTATTGTTCATGCTATAATTGTGTTATCCGGAAATCGTAATACATGTGTCAATACATAGACCACAACACGTCCCTAGTGAGCCTCTAGTTGACTAGCTCGTTGATCAAAAGATAGTCATGGTTTCCTGACTATGGACATTGGATGTCATTGATAATGGGATCACATTATTAGAGAATGATGTGATGGACAAATCCCAATCCTAAGCATAGCTCAAAGATCATGTAGTTCATTTGCTGTAGCTTTTCCGAATGTCAAGTATCATTTCCTTAGACCATGAGATCGTGCAACTCCCGGATACCGTAGGAGTGCCTTGGGTGTGCCGAACATCACAATGTAACTGGGTGACTATAAAGGTATACTACAGGTATCTCCAAAAGTGTCTGTTGGGTTGGCACGAATCGAGACTGGGATTTGCCACTCCGTATGGCGGAGAGGTATCTCCGGGCCCACTCGGTAATGCATCATCATAATGAGCTCAATGTGACCAAGTGGTTGATCACGGGATCATGCATTATGGTACGAGTAAAGTGACTTGCCGGTAACGAGATTGAATGAGGTATTGGGATACCGACGATCGAGTCTCGGGCAAGTAACGTACCGATTGACAAAGGGAATTGTATACAGATTGGTTGAGTCCTTGACATTGTGGTTCATCCGATGTGATCATCGAGGAGCATGTGGGAGCCAACATGGGTATCCAGATCCCGCTTTTGGTTATTGACTGGAGAGTCATCTCGGTCATGTCTGCGTGTCTCCCGAACCCGTAGGGTCTACACACTTAAGGTTCGGTGACGCTAGGGTTGTAGAGATATTAGTATGCAGTAACCCGAAAGTTGTTCGGAGTCCCGGATGAGATCCCGGACGTCACGAGGAGTTTCGGAATGGTCCGGAGGTAAAGATTTATATATAGGAAGTCCAGTTTCGGCCATCGGGAAGGTTTCGGAGGTCGCCGGTATTGTACCGGGACCACCGGAAGGGTCCCGGGGGTCCACCGGGTGGGGCCACCTATCCCGGAGGGCCCCATGGGCTGAATTGGGAGGGTAACCAGCCCCTAGTGGGCTGGTGCGCCCCCCTTGGGCCTCCCCTGCGCCTAGGGTTGGGAAACCCTAGGGGTGGGGGCGCCCCCCACTTGGCTTGGGGGGGGGGGGGGAAGCCACCCCTTGGCTGCCGCCCCCTTGGAGATTCATCTCCTAGGGCCGGCGCCCCCTCAAGGCCCCTATATAAAGAGGGGGGGAGGGAGGGCAGCCGCACCCCTTGCTCTTGGTGCCTCCCTCTCCCTCCGTAACACCTCTCCTCCCCGCTTGCGCTTGGCGAAGCCCTGCCGGGATCCTGCTGCATCCACCACCACGCCGTCATGCTGCTGGATCTTCATCAACCTCTCCTTTCCCCTTGCTAGATCAAGAAGGAGGAGACGTCTCTCAACCGTACGTGTGTTGAACGCGGAGGTGCTGTCCGTTTGACACTTGGTCATCGGTGATTTGGATCACGACGAGTACGACTCCATCAACCCCATTCTCTTGAACGCTTCCGCGCGCGATCTACAAGGGTATGTAGATGCACTCCTCTCTCCTTGTTGCTAGATGACTCCATAGATTGATCTTGGTGATGCGTAGAATTTTTTTAAAATTTTGCTACGTTACCCAACGGTGGCATCATGAGCTAGGTCTATGTGTTGTTTCTATGCACGAGTAGAACACAAAGCAGTTGTGGGCGTCGAAATTGTCAATTATCTTACCGTTACTAGTCTTATCTTGATTCGGCGGCATTGTGGGATGAAGCGGCCCGGACCGACCTTACACGTACGCTTACGTGAGACTGGTTCCACCGAACGACATGCACTAGTTGCATAAGGTGGCTGGCGGGTGTTTGTCTCTCCCACTTTAGTCGGATCGGATTCGATGAACAGGGTCCTTATGAAGGGTAAATAGAAATTGGCTATTCACGTTGTGGTTTTGGCGTAGGTAAGAAACATTCTTGCTAGAAACCTATAGCAGCCACGTAAAAACTTGCAACAACAATTAGAGAACGTCTAACTTGTGTTTGCAGCAAGTGTTTTGTGATGTGATATGGCCAAAGGATGTGATGAATGATATATGTGATGTATGAGATGATCATGTTCTTGTAATAAGAATCACGACTTGTATGTCGATGAGTATGACAACCGGCAGGAGCCATAGGAGTTGTCTTTATTTATTTATGACCTGCGTGTCAACATAAATGTCATGTAATTACTTTACTTTATTGCTAAAGCGTTAGCCATAGTAGTAGAAGTAATAGATGACGAGACAACTTCAAGAAGACACGATGATGGAGATCATGATGATGGAGATCATGGTGTCATGCCAGTGACAATGATGATCATGGAGCCCCGAAGATGGAGATCAAAAGGAGCAAATGATATTGGCCATATCATGTCACTATTTGATTTCATATGATGTTTATCATGTTTTACATCTTATTTGCTTAGAACGACGGTAGCTTAAATAAGATGATCCCTCGTAATAGTTTCAAGAAAGTGTTCCCCCTAACTGTGCACCGTTGCGAAGGTTCGTTGTTTCGAAGCACCATGTGATGATCGGGTGTGATAGATTCTAACGTTCGAATACAACGGGTGTAAGCCAGATTTACACACGCAATACACTTAGGTTGACTTGACGAGCCTAGCATGTACAGACATGGCCTCGGAACACAGAAGACCGAAAGGTCGAGCATGAGTCGTATGGAAGATACGATCAACATGAAGATGTTCACCGATGTTGACTAGTCCGTCTCACGTGATGATCGGACACGGCCTAGTTAACTCGGATCATGTTTCACTTAGATGACTGGAGGGATGTCTATCTGAGTGGGATTTCATTAAATAATTTGATTAGATGAACTTAATTATCATGAACTTAGTCTAAAATCTTTACAATATGTCTTGTAGATCAAATGTCCCACGTTGTCCTCAACTTCAACGCGTTCCTAGAGAAAACCAAGCTGAAAGACGATGGCAGCAACTATACGGACTGGGTCTGGAACCTGAGAATCATCCTCATAGCTGCCAAGAAAGATTATGTCCTAGAAGCACCGCTAGGTAACGCTCCTGTCCCAGAGAACCAAGATGTTATGAATGCTTGGCAGTCACGTGCTGATGATTATTCCCTCGTTCAGTGCGGCATGCTTTACAGCTTAGAACCGGGGCTCCAAAAGCGTTTTGAGAGACACGGAGCATATGAGATGTTCGAAGAGCTGAAAATGGTTTTCCAAGCTCATGCCCGGGTCGAGAGATATGAAGTCTCCGACAAGTTCTTCAGCTGTAAGATGGAGGAAAATAGTTCTGCCAGTGAGCACATACTCAAAATGTCTGGGTTGCATAACCGCTTGACTCAGAGAGTTAATCTCCCAGATGACGCGGTCATTGATAGAATCCTGCAGTCGCTTCCACCGAGCTACAAGAGCTTTGTGATGAACTTCAATATGCAGGGGATGGAAAAGACCATTCCTGAGGTATATTCAATGCTGAAATCAGCAGAGGTGGAAATCAAAAAGGAACATCAAGTGTTGATGGTGAATAAAACCACTAAGTTCAAGAAAGGCAAGGGTAAGAAGAACTTCAAGAAGGACGGCAAGGGAGTTGCTGCGCCCGGTAAGCAAGCTACCGGGAAGAAGCCAAAGAATGGACCCAAGCCTGAGACTGAGTGTTTTTATTGCAAGGGAAGTGGTCACTGGAAGCGGAACTGCCCCAAATACTTAGTGGACAAGAAGGCCGGCAACACTAAAGGTATATGTGATATACATGTAATTGATGTGTACCTTACCAGTACTCGTAGTAGCTCAAGGGTATTTGATACCGGTGCGGTTGCTCACATTTGTAACTCAAAGCAGGAGCTGCGGAATAAACAAAGACTGGCGAAGGATGAGGTGACGATGCGCGTCGGGAATGGTTTCAAGGTCGATGTGATCACCGTCGGCACGCTACCTCTACATTTACCTACGGGATTAGTTTTAAACCTCAATAATTGTTATTTAGTGCCAGCTTTGAGCATGAACATTGTATCAGGATCTTGTTTAATTCGAGATGGCTACTCATTTAAATCCGAGAATAATGGATGTTCTATTTATATGAGAGATATGTTTTATGGTCATGCTCCGCTGGTGAATGGTTTATTCTTAATGAATCTCGAGCGTAATGTTACACATATTCATAGTGTGAATACCAAAGGATGTAAGGTTGATAATGATAGTCCCACATACTTGTGGCACTGTCACCTTGGTCACATAGGTGTCAAACGCATGAAGAAGCTCCATGCAGATGGACTTTTAGAGTCTCTTGATTACGAATCATTTGACACGTGCGAACCATGCCTCATGGGTAAAATGACCAAGACTCCGTTCTCAGGAACAATGGAGCGAGCAACCAACTTATTGGAAATCATACATACTGATGTGAGCGGTCCAATGAGTGTTGAGGCTCGCGGTGGCTATAGTTATGTTCTCACCCTCACTGATGACTTGAGTAGATATGGGTATGTCTACTTAATGAAACACAAGTCTGAGACCTTTGAAAAGTTCAAGGAATTTCAGAGTGAGGTTGAGAATCAACGTGACAGGAAAATCAAGTTCTTGCGATCAGATCGTGGGGGAGAATACTTGAGTCACGAATTTGGCACACACTTAAGAAAATGTGGAACAGTTTCACAACTCACGCCGCCTGGAACACCTTAGCGTAATGGTGTGTCCGAACATCGTAATCGCACTCTATTGGATATGGTGCGATCTATGATGTCTCTTACCGATCTACCACTATAATTTTAGGGCTATGCTTTAGAGACTGCCGCATTCACTTTAAATAGGGCTCCGTCGAAATCCGTTGAGATGACACCGTATGAATTATGGTTTGGGAAGAAACCTAAGCTGTCATTTCTAAAAGTTTGGGGATGCGATGCTTATGTCAAGAAACTTCAACTTGAAAAGCTCGAACCCAAATCAGAAAAATGCGTCTTCATAAGATACCCTAAAGAAACTATTGGGTATACCTTCTACCTCAGATCCGAAGGTAAGATCTTTGTTGCCAAGAATGGGTCCTTTCTAGAGAAAGAGTTTCTCTCGAAAGAAATAAGTGGGAGGAAAGTAGAACTTGATGAAGTATTACCTCTTGAACCGGTTAGGGGCGCAGCTCAACAAAATGTTTCTGAGGTGCCTGCACCGACTAGAGAGGAAGTTGATGATGATGATCATGAAACTTCAGATCAAGTTGCTACTGAACTTCGTAGGTCCACAAGGACACGTTCCGCACCAGAGTGGTACGGCAAGCCTGTCTTGGAAATCATGTTGTTAGACAATGGTGAACCTTTGAACTATGAAGAAGCGATGGCGGGCCCGAATTCCGACAAATGGCTGGAAGCCATGAAATCCAAGATAGGATCCATGTATGAAAACGAAGTATGGACTTTGACTGACTTGCCTGATGATCGGCGAGCCATAGAAAATAAATGGATCTTTAAGAAGAAGACATACGCGGATGGTAATGTAACCATCTATAAAGCTCGGCTTGTCGCTAAGGGTTATCGACAAGTTCAAGGGGTTGACTACGATGAGACTTTCTCACCTGTAGCGAAGCTGAAGTCCGTCCGAATCCTGTTAGCAATTGCCGCATTCTATGATTATGAGATATAGCAAATGGACGTCAAAACGGCATTCCTTAATGGTTTCCTTAAGGAAGAATTGTATATGATGCAGCCGGAAGGTTTTGTCGATTCTAAGAATGCTGACAAGGTGTGCAAGCTCCAACGCTCGATTTATGGGCTGGTGCAAGCATCTCGGAGTTGGAACATTCGTTTTGATGAGATGATAAAAGCGTTTGGGTTTACGCAGACTTATGGAGAAGCCTGCATTTACAAGAAAGTGAGTGGGAGCTCTGTAGCATTTCTCATATTGTATGTGGATGACATACTGTTAATGGGAAATGATATAGAATTCTTGGAAAGCATAAAGGCCTACTTGAACAAGTGTTTCTCAATGAAGGATCTTGGAGAAGCTGCTTATATATTAGGCATCAAGATCTATAGAGATAGATCGAGACGCCTCATTGGTCTTTCACAGAGTACGTACCTTGACAAGATATTGAAGAAGTTCAAAATGGATCAGTCAAAGAAGGGGTTCTTGCATGTATTGCAAGGTACAAGATTGAGCACGGCTCAATGCCCGACCACAGCAGAAGATAGAGAAAAGATGAGTGTCGTCCCCTATGCCTCGGCCATAGGGTCTATCATGTATGCTATGCTGTGTACCAGACCTGATGTAAACCTTACCGTAAGTTTGGTAGTAAGGTACCAAAGTAATCCCGGCATGGAACACTGGACAGCGGTCAAGAATATCCTGAAGTACCTGAAAAGGACTAAGGATATGTTTCTCGTTTATGGAGGTGACAAAGAGCTCGTCGTAAAGGGTTACGTCGATGCTAGCTTCGACACAGATCTGGATGACTCTAAGTCACAAACCGGATAAGTGTATATTTTGAATGGTGGGGCAGTAAGCTGGTGCAGTTGCAAGCAAAGTGTTGTGGCGGGATCTACATGTGAAGCGGAGTACATGGCAGCCTCGGAGGCAGCACAAGAAGCAGTTTGGGTGAAGGAGTTCATTACCGACCTAGGAGTCATACCCAATGCGTCGGGCCCGATGACTCTCTTCTGTGACAACACTGGAGCTATTGCCCTTGCCAAGGAGCCCAGGTTTCACAGGAAGACCAGGCATATCAAGCGTCACTTCAACTCCATTCGTGAAAGTATTCAAAATGGAGACATAGAGATTTGTAAACTACATATGGACCTGAATGTGGCAGATCCGTTGACTAAACCTCTCCCTAGAGCAAAACATGATCAACACCAGAACTGCATGGGTGTTCGATTCATCACAATGTAACTAGACTATTGACTCTAGTACAAGTGGGAGACTGTTGGAAATATGCCCTAGAGGCAATAATAAAATGGTTATTATTATATTTCTTTGTTCATGATAATTGTCTATTGTTCATGCTATAATTGTGTTATCCGGAAATCGTAATACATGTGTCAATACATAGACCACAACACGTCCCTAGTGAGCCTCTAGTTGACTAGCTCGTTGATCAAAAGATAGTTATGGTTTCCTGACTATGGACATTGGATGTCATTGATAATGGGATCACATCATTAGGAGAATGATGTGATGGACAAGACCCAATCCTAAGCATAGCTCAAAGATCATGTAGTTCGTTTGCACGAATCCTAAGCATTGCTCAAAGGTACACTACAGGTATCTCCGAAAGTGTCTGTTGGGTTGGCACGAATCGAGACTGGGATTTGTCACTCCGTATGACGGAGAGGTATCTCTGGGCCCACTCGGTAATGCATCATCATAATGAGCTCAATGTGACCAAGTGGTTGATCACGGGATCATGCATTATGGTACGAGTAAAGTGACTTGCCGGTAACGAGATTGAACGAGGTATTGGGATACCAACGATCGAGTCTCGGGCAAGTAACATACCGGTTGACAAAGGGAATTGTATAGGGATTGATTGAATCCTCGACATCATGGTTCATCCGATGAGATCATCGAGGAGCATGTGGGAGCCAACATGGGTATCCAGATCCCGCTGTTGGTTATTGACCGGAGAGTCGTCTCGGTCATGTCTGCGTGTCTCCCGAACCCGTAGGGTCTACACACTTAAGGTTCGGTGACGCTAGGGTTGTAGAGATAGTAGTATGTAGTAACCCGAAAGTTGTTCGGAGTCCCGGATGAGATCCCGAACGTCACGAGGAGTTACGGAATGGTCCAGAGGTAAAGATTTATATATAGGAAGTCCAGTTTCGGCCATCGGGAAGGTTTCGGGGGTCGCCTGTATTGTACCGGGACCACCGGAAGGGTCCCGGGGGTCCACCGGG
Organism: Triticum aestivum; assembly: GCF_018294505.1. Taxonomy (NCBI): domain Eukaryota; kingdom Viridiplantae; phylum Streptophyta; class Magnoliopsida; order Poales; family Poaceae; genus Triticum; species Triticum aestivum. Next base: position 521,525,686 of record NC_057800.1, read on the forward strand.
TGGGGACACCTATCCCGGAGGACCCCATGGGCTGAATTGGGAGGGGAACCGGCCCCTAGTGGGCTGGTGCGCCCCCTTGGGCCTCCCCTGCGCCTAGGGTTGGGAAACCCTAGGGGTGGGGGCGCCCCCCACTTGGCTTGGGGGGGGGGGGGAAGCCACCCCTTGGCCGCCGCCCCCTTGGAGATTCATCTCCTAGGGCCGGCGCCCCCCAAGGCTCCTATATAAAGAGGGGGGAGGGAGGGCAGCCACACCCCTTGCTCTTGGCGCCTCCCTCTCCCTCCGTAACACCTCTCCTCCCCGCTTGCGCTTGGCGAAGCCCTGCCGGGATCCTGCTGCATCCACCACCACGTCGTCGTGCTGCTGGATCCTCATCAACCTCTCCTTTCCCCTTGCTGGATCAAGAAGGAGGAGACGTCTCCCAACCATACGTGTGTTGAACACGGAGGTGCTGTCCGTTCGGCACTTGGTCATCGGTGATTTGGATCACGACGAGTACGACTCCATCAACCTCGTTCTCTTGAACGCTTCCGCGCGCGATCTACAAGGGTATGTAGATGCACTCCTCTCTCCCTCATTGCTAGATGACTCCATAGATTGATCTTGGTGATGCATAGAATTTCTTTTAAATTCTGCTACGTTCCCCAACAAAAAGATCCAAGATCCCTAGTTCCACCTCCCCCTTGAGTTTATTCAAGCGAGAGCGCATCACGACACATGTCCATGGGAGGCTTATATAGGGTAGTGATCCTTGACAAATGACAAAGGTTACCCAATGGTAGATTGCTGAGGCGAATGGTAAAGTTTGGTCCACAAGTCCATGAGGACTAGTTAAAGGTGGGTTGTCCATGGCTAACGATGAGCCATTCTATCTCATCCATTCGTGAATGGGCCTTGGCTAGCTGGGTCTCTATGCTTGGGATCATTTGCTTCGTGGCTTCTTTGTTGACTTAGTATTTATTTTCTTCTCCTTTTGACATATACGGGCGGTACTCTCGATGGAGTGTACTCTTTGTTTGGAGTTTGGAGTGTTACACGTAGCGGGAAGACTGGATGGGATTCACACGAGGTAATTACCCATGTTTAGGACCTCACGGTGGAGGTAAAACCCTACTCCTACTATGATTATACTGATGGTGGATAGCCTCGTATGAGAGCTTTAGTGTGGTGTACAATGGTGGTCACTAAGATCTCGTAGGTCTATATTGATCAAACCTAGTCTAAGCCTAGCTTCGCCTTATATATGGGAGAGGCCTGGAATCAAGTATATTTAGCGGTATTGCCCTATGGGCCAGGCTAAGATCACAAAATAATGGTATTCTTTTGCCTCGGCCTGTCACCTATGATAAAAATATTGTTTTCTTTCTATGTTAACCTATCCTCGTCCAATTCTTTCTCCGGAACATCATCATCTGAGTCATAACCATAGGCACGCGTATAGGGCCTGTCACGGTCCATGTCCTCCTGAGCGACATGGGCCTCTAAGTCACCGATATAATTAGCATGAATCTCATCCTCTTCCCGTACTCATCACCATCACCGTCACCATCATAACATTGATCCACAATGACACCATCATCTTCTTCATTGACTTGGTCACTAGCATTCACCTCAATTGCATTTGCTTGGCTAGTTGACGGTTGGCTAGAAGCTTCCGGGCCATATGCTACCTCTTGAGCACTGCGTTGGTTTTCCCTTGAAGAGTAAAGGGTGATGCAGCAAAGTAGCATAAGTATTTCCCTCAGTTTTTGAGAACCAAGGTATCAATCCAGTAGGAGATCACACTCAAGTCCCACGCACCTACACAAACAAATAAGAACCTCGCAACCAATGCGATAAAGGGGTTGTCAAGCCCTTCACGGTCACTTACGAGAGTGAGATTTGATAGATATGATAAGATACTATTTTTGGTATTTTTATGATAAAGAGAAATAAAGATGCAAAGTAAAATAAACGACAAAGTAAATAACTAAGTATTGGAAGATTAATATGATGGAAGATAGACCCGAGGGCCATAGGTTTCACTAGTGGCTTCTCTCAAGAGCATAAGTATTACGGTGGGTAAACGAATTACTGTCGAGCAATTGATAGAATTGAGCATAGTTATGAGAATATCTAGGTATGATCATGTATATAGGCATCACGTCCGTGACAAGTAGACCGAAATGATTCTGCATCTACTACTATTACTCCACACATCGACCGCTATCTAGCATGCATCTAGAGTATTAAGTTCATAAGAACATAGTAATGCTTTAAGGAAGATGACATGATGTAGAGGGATAAACTCATGCAATATGATATAAACCCCATCTTTTTATCCTCGATGGCAACAATACAATATGTGTTGTTTCCCTTTCTGTCACTGCGATCGAGCACCGCAAGATTGAACCCAAAACTAAGCACTTCTCTCATTGCAAGAAAGATCAATCTAGTAGGCCAAACCAAACTGATAATTCGAAGAGACTTGAAAAGATAAACCAATCATACATAAAAGAATTCAGAGGAGATTCAAATATTGTTCATAGATAAACTGGATCATAAACCCACAATTCATCGGATCTCGACAAACACACCGCAAAAGAAGATTACATCGAATAGATCTCCATGAAGATCGAGGAGAACTTTGTATTGAGATCAAAAGAGAGAGAAGAATCCATCTAGCTAATAACTATGGACCCGTAGGTCTGAAGTAAACTACTCACACATCACCGGAGAGGCCATGGAGTTGATTTAGAGGCCCTCTGTGATCAATGCCCCCTCCGGCGGAGCTCTGTAAAAGGCCCCAAGATGGGATCTCTCGGGTATAGAAGGTTACGATGGTGGAATTAGGTTTTTGTAGTGCTCTTGGATGTTTGGGGGGTACGTGGATATATATAGGAGGAAGAAGTACGTCCGTTGAGCAACGGAGGGCCCACGAGGGTGGAGGGCGCGCCCCTGCCTCGTGGCTTCCTCCGTTGTTTCTTGACGCCCACTCCAAGTCTCCTAGATCACGTTTGTTGAGAAAATCACGTTCCCGGAGGTTTCATTCTATTTGGACTCCGTTTGATATTCCTTTTCTTCGAAACCCTGAAATAGGAAAAAAACAGCAATTGGGGTTGGGCCTCCGGTTAGTAGGTTAGTCCCTAAAATGATATAAAAGTGTAAAATAAAGTCCATTGACATGCAAAATAGATAATATAATAGCATGGAGCAATCAAAAATTATAGATACGTTGGAGGCGTATCAAGCATCCCCAAGCTTAATTCCTGCTCGTCCTCGAGTAGGTAAATGATAAAAGAAGAATTTTTGATGTGGAATGCTTTCTAACATATTTCTCAATGTAATTTTTGTTTATTGTGGCATGAATTTTCAGATCCAAAAGATTCAAGATAAAAGTTTAATATTGACATAAAAATAATAATACTTCAAGCATACTAACTAAGCAATTATGTCTTCTCAAAATAACATGGCCAAAGAAAGTTATCCCTACAAAATCATATAGTCTGGCTATGCTCTATCTTCACCACACAAAATATTTAAATCATGCACAACCCGATGACAAGCCAAGCAATTGTTTCATACTTTTGATGTTCTCAAACTTTTTCAATCTTCACGCAATATATGAGCGTGAGCCATGGATATAGCACTATGGTGGAATAGAATGGTGGTTGTGGAGAAGACAAAAAGGAGAAGATAGTCTCACATCAACTAGGCGTATCAACGGGCTATGGAGATGCCCAATAATAGATATCAATGTGAGTGAGTAGGGTTTGCCATGCAACGGATGCACTAGAGTTATAAGTGTATGAAAGCTCAACAAAAGAAACTAAGTGGGTGTGCATCCAACTTGCTTGCTCACGAAGACCTAGGGCATTTTGAGGAAGCCCATCATTGGAATATACAAGCCAAGTTCTATAATGAAAAATTCCCACTAGTATATGCAAGTGATATCATAGGAGACTCTCTATCATGAAGATCATAGTGCTACTTTGAAGCACAAGTGTGGAAAAAGGATAGTAGCATTGTCCCTTCTCTCTTTTTCTCTCATTTTTTTATTTGGGCCTATGTTGGTGTCAAAACCGGCGGATCTCGGGTAGGGGGTCCCGAACTGCACGTCTAAGGCGGATGGTAACCGGAGGCAGGGGACACGATGTTTACCCAGGTTCGGGCCCTCTTGATGGAGATAATACCCTACGTCCTGCTTGATTGATATTGATGATATGAGTATTACAAGAGTTGATCTACCACGAGATCGTAGAGGCTAAACCCTGAAAGCTAGCCTATGGTATGATTGTCCATTGTCCTATGGACTAAACCCTTCGGTTTATATAGACACTGGAGGGGGCTAGAGTTACATAGAGTCGGTTACAAGGGAGGAGATCTACATATTCGTATTGCCAAGCTTGCCTTCCACACCAAGGAAAGTCACATCCGAACACGGGATGAAGTCTTCAATCTTGTATCTTCATAGTCCAATAGTCCGGCCAAAGGATATAGTCCGGCTGTCCGGAGACCCTCTAATCCAGGACTCCCTCAGTAGCCCCTGAACCAGGCTTCAATGACGATGAGTCCGGCACGCAGTTTTGTCTTCGGCATTGCAAGGCGGGTTCCTCCTCCGAATACTCCATAGAAGATTTTGAACACAAGGATAGCGTCCGGCTCTGCAAAACAAGTTCCACATATCACCGCAGAGAGAATAATATTTCCACAGATCTAATCTGCTGACATGTTTGACAGCATGACATCACGCCACGGCCCGGTCATTATTCGAACCGTTTTTCTCAACCAGCTACTACACACATAGCGAGGTGGTTTCCTTGGCACGTCTTGTCGAAGTAGAAATCGTGTCCCCTTATTGCGGGATTCTCATCAATACGGATGCGGGTAACCCAACCTCGCCATCAATTATGGCGCTTGGGGAATAAGAGGTTTTACCAGGCAAGTGGGGAGGCACATCGCCTCTTCCGCCCTTATAAAGGGATTATGATTCACTTTTTTCACCCACGCCTTTGATACGTCTCCATCGTATCTACTTTTACAAACACTTTTGCCCTTGTTTTGGACTCTAACTTGTATGATTTGAATGGAACTAACCCGGACTGACGTTGTTTTCAGCAGAATTGCCATGATGTTGTTTTATGTGCAGAAAACAAAAGTTCTCGGAATGACCTGAAACTCCACGGAATACCTTACAATAAATAATAAAAAATCCTCGCCAAAGATGAAGACCAGGGGGCCCGCACCCTTCTCACGAGGGTGGGGGACGCCCCCCCTAGGGCACGCCCCCTACCTCGTGGGCCCCCTGGAGACCCCCGACTCCAACTCCAACTCTATATAACTGCTTTCGGGGAGAAAAAAATAAGAGAGAAGAAATCATCGCATTTTACGATACGGAGCCGCCGCCAAGCCCTAAAACCTCTCGGGAGGGCTGATCTGGAGTCCGTTCGGGGCTTCGGAGAGGGGGATTCGTTGCCGTCGTCATCATCAACCATCCTCCATCACCAATTTCATGATGCTCACTGATACGTCTCCAACGTATCTATAATTTTTGATTGCTCCATGCTATATTATCTACTGTTTTGGACTATATTGGGCTTTATTTTTCACTTTTATATTATTTTTGGGACTAACCTATTAACCGGAGGCCCAGCCCAGAATTGCTGTTTTTTGCCTATTTCAGTGTTTCGAAGAAATGGAATATCAAACGGAGTCCAAATGGAATAAAATCTTCGGGAATGTGATTTTCTCACCGCACGTAATCCAGGAGACTTGGACCCTGCTCCAAGGAACAAAAGAGGCGGTCACGAGGGTGGGGGCGCCCCCCCTAGGGCGCGCCCCCTGCCTCGTGGGCCCCTCGTTGCTCCTCTGGCGTACTTCTTCCTCCTATATATACACACGTACCTCCAAACGGTCAGAACAGGAGCCAAAAACCTAATTCCACCACCGCAACTTTCTGTATCCACGAGATCCCAGTGACAGAAGGGGCAGCAAGTCACGTATTGTATCGTTGCCATCGAGGATAACAAGATGGGGTTTATTTCATATTGCATGAATTTATCTCTCTACATCATGTCATCTTGCTTAAGGCATTACTCTGCTTTTAACTTAATACTCTAGATGCATGTTGGATAGCGGTCGATGAGTGGAGTAATAGTAGTAGATGCGGAATCGTTTCGATCTACTTGTCACGGATGTGATGCCTATATACATGATCATGCCTAGATATTCTCATAACTATGCTCAATTCTGTCAATTGCTCAACAGTAATTTGTTCACCCACCGTAGAATACTTATGCTCTTGAGAGAAGCCACTAGTGAAACCTATGGCCCCCAGGTCTATTCTCATCATATCAATCTCCATCACTTTAATCTTGCTTTGCTTTTTTACTTTGCTTTTACTTTTTACTTTGCATCTTTATACCAAAAATATTATATCTATCAGATCTCACTCTCGTAAGTGACCGTGAAGGGATTGACAACCCCTAATCACGTTGGTTGTGAGTAGCTATCGCTTTGTGCAGGTACGAGGGACTTGAGCGTGGCCTCCTACTGGATTGATTCCTTGGTTCTCAAAAACTGAGGGAAATACTTACGCTACTCTACTGCATCATCCCTTCCTCTTCGGGGAAAACCAACGCAAGATCAAGATGTAGCAAGAAGGATTTCTGGCGCTGTCAACATACCAAGTACCCATCACAATCTCTATCTCTCACATTACATTATTTGCCATTTGCCTCTTGTTTTCCTCTCCCCCCAATTCACCCTTGCTGTTTTATTCGCCCTCTCTCTCTATCCTCCCTCTCTATTTGCCTCTTTTTGCCCGCTTCCCTTTTTGTTTGCTTGTGTGTTAGATTGCTTGTTTGTCGTGATGGCTCAAGATACTACTAAATTGTGTGACTTCACCAATACCAATAATAATGATTTCCTTAGCACTCCGATTGCTCCTCTTACCGATGCTGAATCTTGTGAAATTAATACTGCTTTGTTGAATCTTGTTATAAAAGATCAATTCGCCGGCCTTCCTAGTGAAGATGCCGCTACTCATCTGAATAGCTTCGTTGATTTATGTGATATGCAAAAGAAAAAATATGTCAATAATGATGTTGTTAAATTGAAGCTATTTCCTTTTTCACTTAGAGATCGTGCTAAAGCTTGGTTTTCGTCTTTGCCTAAGAATAGTATTGATTCATGGAACAAGTGCAAAGATGCTTTTATCTCTAAGTATTTTCCTCCTGCTAAGATCATCTCTCTTAGAAATGATATTATGAACTTTAAACAACCTGATCATGAACATGTTGCACAAGCTTGGGAGAGAATGAAATTAATGATACGTAATTGCCCTACTCATGGTTTGAATTTGTGGATGATTATACAAAACTTTTATGCCGGATTGAATTTTGCTTCTAGAAATCTTTTAGATTCGGCCGTGGGAGGCACTTTTATGGTAATCACTTTAGGAGATGCTACTAAACTCCTAGATAATATTATGGTTCATTATTCTCAATGGCATACTGAAAGATCTAATAAAAAAGTGCATGCGATAGAAGAAATTAATGTGTTGAGTGGAAAGATGGATGAACTTATGAAATTATTTGCTACTAAGAGTGTTTCTTCTGATCCTAATGATATGCCTTTGTCTACTTTGATTGAGAATAACAATGAATCTATGGATGTGAATTTTGTTGGTAGGAATAATTTTGGTAACAACGCTTATAGAGGGAATTTTAATCCTAGGCCATATCCTAGTAATCCTTCTAATAATTATGGGAATTCCTACAACAACTCTTATGGAAATTATAATAATATGCCCTCTGAATTTGAGAATAGTGTTAAAGAGTTTATGAATTCACAAAAAAAATTAATGCTTTGCTTGAGGAGAAATTGCTTAAAGTTGATGATTTGGCTAGAAACGTTGATAGAATTTCTCTTGAGGTTGATTCTTTAAAGCTTAGATCTATTCCTCCTAAACATGATATCAATGAGTCTCTCAAAGCCATGATAATTTCCATTGATGAGTGCAAAGAAAGAACCGCTAGGATGCGTGCTTCCAAAGATGCCTTTATTAAAGCGTGTTCCTCCAATTCCTATGAAAATCAAAATGAAGATCTAAAATTTATTGATGTGTCCCCTATTAAATCTTTGTTTTGCAATATTAATCTTGATGAAACTGAATATGATCTTCCTTTACCTAGAAGGCGTTCTAAAAATTCGGAGTATTTAGATCTTAATGATGAAATTAATGAAAGTGGGATTGAAAGAAACAAATATCTAGATGTTGCTAAACCCACTATATTGGATTTCAAGGAATTTAATTATGAAAGTTTATCTTTAATTGATTGTATTTCCTTGTTGCAATCCGTGCTAAATTCTCCACATGCTTATAGTCAAAATAAAGCCTTCACCGAACATATTGTTGATGCCTTGATGCAATCTTATGAAGAAAAACTTGAGTTGAAAGTTTCTATCCCTAGAAAACTCTATGATGAGTGGGAACCAACTATTAAAATTAAAATTAAAGATCATGAGTTTTATGCTTTGTGTGATTTGGGTGCTAGTGTCTCTACTATTCCCAAGACTTTGTGTGATTTACTAGATTTCCGTAATTTTGATGATTGCTCTCTAAACTTGCATCTTGCAGATTCCACTATTAAGAAACCTATGGGAAGGATTAATGATGTTCTTATTGTTGCAAATAGGAATTATGTGCCCGTAGATTTCATTGTTCTTGATATAGATTGCAATCCTTCTTGCCCTGTTATTCTTAGTAGACCTTTTCTTAGAACAGTTGGTGCGATTATTGATATGAAGGAAGGGAATATTAGATTTTAATTTCCATTAAAAAAGGGCATGGAACACTTTGCAAGAAAGAAAATAAAATTACCATATGAAACTATCATGAGAGCCACTTATGGATTTCCTACCAAAGATGGCAATACCTAGATCTATCCTCGCTTTTATGCCTAGCTAGGGGCGTTAAACGATAGCACTTGTTGGGAGGCAACCCAATTTTATTTTTATTCCTTGATTTTTGATCCTGCTTAGTAATAAATAAATTATTTAGCCTCTGTTTTGGTTGTGTTTTTTGTGTTTAATTAGTGTTTGTGCCAAGTAGAACCGTTGGGAAGACTTGGGGAAAGTCTTGTTGAACTTGCTGTAAAAAAACAGAAACTTTAGCGCTCACGAGAACTGCTGTCTTTTTTATTTCAAGAGTGATATTTAGTTAATTATTTTTGAAGATGATTAATAGATAAATTCCTTACGTCCAGCAATTTATTTTGGAATTTTTGGGGTTCAAGATCTTGCGCTAGCTACAGATTACTAGAGACTGTTCTGTTTTTGACAGATTCTGTTTTTCGTGTGTTGTTTGCTTATTTTGATGAATCTATGGCTAGTAAAATAGTTTATAATCCATAGAGAAGTTGGAATACAGTAGGTTTAACACCAATATAAATAAATAATGAGTTCATTACAGTACCTTGAAGTGGTATTTTGTTTTCTTTCGCTAACGGAGCTCACGAGTTTTCTATTTTGAGTTTTGTGTTGTGAAGTTTTCAAGTTTTGGGTGAATTCTTTTGATGGATCATGAAACAAGGAGTGGCAAGAGCCTAAGCTTGGGGATGCCCATGGCACCCCCAAGATAATCCAAGGACACTAAAAAGTCAAAGCTTGGGGATGCCCCGGAAGGCATCCCCTCTTTCGTCCACTTCCATCGGTAATTTACTTGGAGCTATATTTTTATTCACCAACATGATATGTGTTTTGCTTGGAGCGTCTTGTATTATTTGTGTCTTTGTGTCTTAGTATGCCACAATCATCCTTGCTGTACACACCTTTTGAGAGAGCCATACATGAATTGAAATTTGATAGAATACTCTATGTGCTTCACTTGTATCTTTTGAGCTAAGTAGTTTTGCTCTATGTGCTTCACTTATATCTTTTAAGCTAGATAATTTTGCTCTATGTGCTTCACTTATATCTTTTGACCATTATAATTTTGCTCTATATGCTTCACTTAGATCTTTTAGAGCACGGTGGTGGATTTGTTTTAAAGAAACTATTGATCTCTCATGCTTCACTTAAATTATTTTGAGAGTCTTAAATAACATGGTAATTTGATTAATAATAATATGCTTGGTATTCAAGATTTGTGAAACTTTCTTTTGAGTGTGTTGAATACTAAGAAAAGATTGAAGCATGATAATTGTTTTGAGATATGGAGGTTATAATATTAAAGTCATGCTAGTTGAGTACTTGTGAATTTAAAGAATACTTGCGTTAAAGTTTGTGATTCCCGTAGCATGCACGTATGGTGAACCGTTATGTGACGAAGTCGGAGCATGATTTATTTATTGATTGTCTTCCTTATGAGTGGCGCTCGGGGACGAGCGATGGTCTTTTCCTACCAATCTATCCCCCTAGGAGCATGCGCATAATACTTTGCTTTGATAACTTCTAGATTTTTGCAATAAGTATATTAGTTCTTTATGACTAATGTTGAGTCCATGGATTATACGCACTCTCACCCTTCCACCTTTGCTAGCCTCTCTAATACCGCACCTTTCGCCGGTATCATACACCTACCATATACCTTCCTCAAAACAGCCACCATACCTACCTATTATGGCATTTCCATAGCCATTCCGAGATATATTGCCATGCAACTTTCCACCATCTAGTTCATCATGACACATTCATCATTGTCATATTTCTTAGCATGATCATGTAGTTGACATAGTATTTGTGGCAAAGCCACTGTTCATAATTCTTTCATACTTGTCACTCTTGATTCATTGCATATCCCGGTACACCGCCAGAGGCATCCATATAGAGTCATACTTTGTTTTAGAATCAGTTGTAATCATTGAGTTGTAAATAAATAAAAGTGTGATGATCATCATTCAATAGAGCATTGTCCCAATAAAAAAAGAGAAAGGCCAAAGAAAAAAAGAAGCCCCCCCCCCCAAAAAAGAAAATAAATAAAAAGGGGCAATGCTACTATCCTTTTTCCACACTTGTGCTTCAAAGTAGCACCATGATATAGCAAGTCTCATATATTGTGCTTCAAAGTAGCACCATGTTCTTCATATAGAGAGTCTCATATTTTGTCACTTTCATATACTAGTGGGGTTTTTACATTATAGAACTTGGCTTGTATATTCCAATGATGGGCTTCCTCAAAATTGCCCTAGGTCTTCGTGAGCAAGCAAGTTGGATGCACACCCACTTAGTTTCTTTTTGAGCTTTCATACATTTATAGCTCTAGTGTATCCGTTGCATGGCAATCCCTACTCACTCACATTGATATCTATTGATGGGCATCTCCATAGCCCGTTGATACGCCTAGTTGATGTGAGACTATCTTCCCCTCCTTTTTGTCTTCTCCACAACCACCATTCTATTCCACCTATAGTGCTATATCCATGGCTCATGCTCATGTATTGCGTAAAGATTGAAAAAGTTTTGAAAAAGTTAGAGTATGAAACAATTGCTTGGATTGTCATCGGGGTTGTGCATGATTTAAATACTTTGTGTGGTGAAGATGGAGCATAGCCAGACTATATGATTTTGTAGGGATAACTTACTTTGGCCATGTTATTTTGAGAAGACATAAGTGCTTTGTTAGTATGCTTGAAGTATTATTATTTTTATGTCAATATAAACTTTTGTCTTGAATCTTTCTAATCTGAATATTCATACCACAATTAAGAAGATTTACATTGAAATTATGCTAAGTAGCACTCTGCATCAAAAATTCTCTTTTTATCATTTACCTACTCGAGGACGAGCAGGAATTAAGCTTGGGGATGCCTGATACGTCTCCAACGTATCTATAATTTTTGATTGCTCCATGCTATATTATCTACTGTTTTGGACTATATTGGGCTTTATTTTCCACTTTTATATTCTTTTTGGGACTAACCTATTAACCGGAGGCCCAGCCCAGAATTGCTGTTTTTTGCCTATTTCAGTGTTTCAAAGAAACGGAATATCAAACGGAGTCCAAATGGAATAAAATCTTTGGGAACGTGATTTTCTCACCGAACGTGATCCAGGAGACTTGGACCCTGCTCCAAGGAACAAAAGAGGCGGTCACGAGGGTGGGGGGTGCGCCCCCCTAGGACGCGCCCCCTACCTCGTGGGCCCCTCGTTGCTCCTCCGGCGTACTTCTTCCTCCTATATATGCACACGTACCCCAAACGATCAGAACAGGAGCCAAAAACCTAATTCCACCACCGCAACTTTCTGTATCCACGAGATCCTATCTTGGGGCCTGTTCCGGAGTTCCGCCGGAAGAGGGCCGTCATCACGGAGGGCTTCTACATCATCATAGCCTCTCTGATGAAGTGTGATTAGTTTACCTCAGACCTTCGGGTCCATAGTTAGTAGCTAGATGGCTTCTTCTCTCTTTGAATCTCAATACAAAGTTCTCCCCCTCTCTTGTGGAGATCTATTCGATGTAATCTTCTTTTTGCGGTGTGTTTGTTGAGACCGATGAATTGTGGGTTTATGATCAAGTCTATCTATGAATAATATTTGAATCTTCTCTAAATTCTTTTATGTATGATTGGTTATCTTTGCAAGTCTCTTCGAATTATCCGTTTGGTTTGGCCAACTAGATTGGTAGTTCTTGCCATGGGAGAAGTGCTTAGCTTTGGGTTCGATCTTGCGGTGTCCTTACCCAGTGATAGAAGGGGCCATCGAGGATAACAAGATGGGGTTTATTTCATATGGCATGAATTTATCTCTCTACATCATGTCATCTTGCTTAAGGCATTACTCTGTTTTTAACTTAATACTCTAGATGCATGCTGGATAGCGGTCGATGAGTGGAGTAATAGTAGTAGATGCAGAATCGTTTCGATCTACTTGTCACGGACGTGATGCCTATATACATGATCATGCCTAGATATTCTCATAACTATGCTCAATTCTGTCAATTGCTCAACAGTAATTTGTTCACCCACCGTAGAATACTTATGCTCTTGAGAGAAGCCACTAGTGAAACCTATGGCCCCCGGGTCTATTCTCATCATATCAATCTCCATCACTTTAATCTCGCTTTGCTTTTTTTACTTTGCTTTTACTTTTTACTTTGCATCTTTATACCAAAAATATTATATCTATCAGATCTCACTCTCGTAAGTGACCGTGAAGGGATTGACAACCCCTAATTGCGTTGGTTGCGAGTAGCTATCGTTTTGTGCAGGTACGAGGGACTTGAGCGTGGCCTCCTACTGGATTGATACCTTGGTTCTGAAAACTGAGGGAAATACTTACGCTACTCTGCTGCATCATCCCTTCCTCTTCGGGGAAAACCAACGCAAGCTCAAGACGTAGCACTCACCGCCGTGCGTGAGTAATTCCATCGTAGGCTTGCTGGACGGTGATGGGTTGGATGAGATTCGCCATGTAATCGAGTTAGTTTTGTTAGGGTTTGATCCCTAGTATCCACTATGTTCTGAGATTGATGTTGCTACGACTTTGCTATGCTTAATGCTTGTCACTAGGGCCCGAGTGCCATGATTTCAGGTCTGAACCTATTATGTTTTCATCAATATATGAGAGTTCTAGATCCTTCTTGCAAGTCTATAGTCACCTATTATGTGTTATGATCCGTTAACCCCGAAGTGACAATAATCGGGATACTTACCGGTGATGACCGTAGTTTGAGGAGTTCATGTATTCACTATGTGCTAATGCTTTGTTCCAGTTCTCTATTAAAAGGAGGCCTTAATATCCCTTAGTTTCCATTAGGACCCCGCTGCCACGGGAGGGTAGGACAAAAGATGTCATGCAAGTTCTTTTCCATAAGCACGTATGACTATATTCGGAATACATGCCTACATTACATTGACGAATTGGAGCTAGTTCTATGTCACCCTATGTTATGACTGTTACATGATGAACCGCATCCGGCATAATTATCCATCATTGATCCGATGCCTACGAGCTTTCCATATACTGGTTTACGCTTATTTACTTTCCCGTTGCTATTGTTACAATCACTACAAAATACCAAAAACATTACTTTGCGTTCATTACTCTTTTGTTACCGTTACCATCACTATCATATTACTTTGCTACTAAACACTTTGCTGCAGATACTAAGTTTCCAGGTGTGGTTGAATTGACAACTCAGCTGCTAATACTTGAGAATATTCTTTGGCTCCCCTTGTGTCGAATCAATAAATTTGGGTTGAATACTCTACCCTTGAAAGCTGTTGCGATCCCCTATACTTGTGGGTTATCAAGACTAATTTCTGGCGCCGTTGTCGGGGAGCATAGATCTATTCTTTGAGTCACTTGGGATTTATATCTGCTTATCATTATGAAGAATTTGAGAGATCCAAAAACCAAGATCTATCCCTCAACTACGAGGGGAGGTAAGGAACTGCCATCTAGCTCTGCACTTGATTCACCTTCTGTTATGAGTAAGCTTGCGACACCTACACCTGCTTCTGCTATTCGTTCTGATATGTCGCATGTTATTGATGATGCTACTTCTGCTATACATGATACTTATGATGAAACTACCTCTATGCCTGATACTACTATGCCACTTAGTGATTTTCTAGAGGAACGACTTGCTAGGGCTAGAGAGATTGAAAATATTGAATCTGATTATGAAGATGAAAGTGATGATGAAGAATCACTTGTTATTCCTGAGGGTTATTTATTTAATCAAGATGCTTCTTTAGCTATTTTAGCTTGTAAAGATAGATATGAACTCAAAAGGTTATTAGCTAAATGGAATAAGAAATCTCCAAATGCTAGGATGAGACCTGACCCTATTTTTGCTACTTCACCTATATGTGTTGCTGATAAGGATTATGAATTCTCTGTTGATCCTGATATAATTACTTTGGTTGAATCTGATCCTTTTCGTGGCTATGAATCTGAAACTGTTGTAGCACATCTTACTAAATTAAATGATATAGCCACCCTGTTCACTAATGATGAGAGATCTTGCTACTTTTATATCCTTAAAATATTTCCGTTCTCATTAAAGGGTGATGCTAAGATATGGTTTAATTCTCTTGATCCTGGTTGTGTGCGTAGTCCCCAGGATATGATTTATTACTTCTCTGCTAAATATTTCCCTGCTCATAAGAAACAAGCTACTTTAAAAGAAATATACAACTTTGTGCAAATTAAAGAAGAGAGTCTCCCACAAGCTTGGGGGAGGCCTCTCAAGTTACTTAATGCTTTGCCTGATCATCCTCTTAAGAAAAATGAAATACTTGATATCTTTTATAATGGACTAACCGATGCTTCCAAAGATTACCTGGATAGTTGTGTTGGTTCTCTTTTCAGGGAAAGAACACCGGATGAAGCTGAAATCTTATTGAATAATATGTTGACAAATGAAAATAATTGGGCACCTCCTGAGCCAGCTCCTGAGGCAGCTCCTGCTCCAATTAATGATCCTATTCCTAAACCAACTCCGAAGAAGAGAGGTGTTCTATTTCTCAGTCCTGAAGATATGCAAGAGGCAAAGAAATCTATGAAAGAAAAAGGTATTAAAGCTGAAGATGTTAAGAATTTACCTCCTATTGAAGAAATACATGGTATCAATTTACCGTCTGATGAAGAAATATATGATCTTAATCCTTTATTTATTGAAGAAACTCTAGACCTCGATAACCCGACACAGGTAGTAAAGGTAAATTCTCTCTATAGATATGATACAGCTGAAATCCCTCCTACTAAAATTGCTAGTCAATGCTTGGATGAGTTTGATAATTTTATGTTTAAGCAGGAAGACTTCAATGCTTATTTTGGTAGAAAATTAAAACAAGATGCTGATATGATTAAATACTTAGGTGATTATATGGCTAATATTAGAGGTGAACTTAAACTTGTTAGCAAACATGTTTCTATGGTTACCACTCAAGTAGAACAAGTACTTAAAGCTCAAAAAGAATTGCTCGATGAGATGAATAGTAAGAAAAATGGTTATGCTGTTAAAGTGGCTACTAGAACTGGTAGAATGACTCAGGAACCTTTGTATCCTGAAGGCCACCCTAAGAGAATTGAGCAAGATTCTCAGAGAAATAGAATTGATGCACCTAGTTCTTCTAAAAAGAAGAAAAATAAAAATGATAGAACTATGCAAACTTCTAGTGAACCTATTGCTGAACCACCTGATAATCCAAATGATATTTCTATTTTTTATGCTGAAACTCAATCTGGTAATGAACGTGAACCTAATGAAAATGTTAATGATGATGTTCATAATAATTCTCAACCTAGTAATGATAATGATGTAGAAATTGAACCTGCTGTTGATCTTGATAACCCACAATCAAAGAATCAACATTATGATAAGAAAGACTTTGTTGCTAGGAAACATGGTAAAGAAAGAGAACCTTGGGTCCAGAAACCCATGCCTTTTCCTCCCAAACCATCCAAGAAAAAGGATGATGAGGATTTTGAGCGCTTTGCTGAAATGATTAGACCTATATTTTTGCGTATGCGATTGACTGATATACTCAAAACAAATCCTTATACTAAGTACATGAAAGATATTATTACAAATAAAAGAAAGATACCGGAAGCTGAAATTTCCACCATGCTTGCTAATTATACTTTCAAGGGTGGAATACCAAAGAAACTTGGGGATCCAGGAATACCTACTATACCATGCTCCATTAAAAGAAACTATGTTAAAACTGCTTTATGTGATCTTGGAGCCGATGTTAGTGTTATGCCTCTCTCTTTATATCGTAGACTTAATTTGAATAAGTTGACACCTATTGAAATATCTTTGCAAATGGCTGATAAATCAACTGCTATACCTGTCGGTATTTGTGAGGATGTGCCTGTTGTGGTTGCAAATGTTACTATTTTAACGGACTTTATTATTCTTGATATTCCCGAGGACGATAGTATGTCTATTATTCTTGGAAGACCTTTTCTTAATACTACAGGGGCTATTATTGATTGCAACAAAGGCAATGTCACTTTTCATTTTAATGGTAATGAGCATATGGTACACTTTCCGAGGAAACAACCTCAAGTTCATAGTATCAATTCTATCGAAAAAATTCCATCGATTATATTTGGAGGTTTTGAATTTCCTCTTCCTACTATCAAGAAGAAATATGATATACTTATTATTGGGGATGTGCATATCCCCGTTGAGGTAACCTTGTGTTATTTGAAATTTCTCCCGTTTCATGTTAATCGGAATGGGTTTGTTAACAAGACTTGATCAACCTTGTTAGTGGATTCCTTTTGACGAGCATGAGATGGATGAAACTAGAAGCACAACCCTCTGTACCCTTTCTATACTTTCTGTTATTTAGTTGAAATAAAATAAAAATAAATAATTTTCTATCTATTATCTGATTATCCGTACAATATAAAAATACCTTGAAAATGAAAGTTCTCCAAATGCCCTGAAAATTAAATATGATTTTTTCTAGAATATTTGAGGATTTATGGAACAAAGAACACACCAGGGGGGCCAACCACCTTGCCACGAGGGTGGAGGGTGCCCCCCTAGGGCGCGCCCCCCTGCCTCATGGGCCCACGGTGGTCCTCCTCCACTTATTCGTTCAGCCACACACTTCATCTTCCTCCCCCAAACACGAAAAACCAACTCAAACCCGAGTCCAAGCTCGTTTTGCTACCATTTTCGATCTCCTTGCTCAAAGCACCTCTCACAAAACTGCTTGGGGAGATTGTTCCTTGGTATGTGACTCCTCCATTGGTCCAATTAGTTTTTGTTCTAGTGCTTTATTCATTGCAAATTTTTGCTGCTTAGGTGACCCTGTTCTTGAGCTTGCATGTCAAATTTATATGGTCAAAAGTAGTTTTGATGCATGATATAGGCCCTAGGCACTTGTAGGAGTAGTTGCTATCAATATTATTGAGTTTGGTTTACTTTTATTTTGAAGTTACTAAAAATTACCGAATTTTTCAGAAAATGATGAGGACATTATTGAGGGGTTCGTCGAGCCAAAGCTCGAAGGCAAAGGCACCGAAGCCTAAGTATAATTTGCCGCGCACCGCGGAGGTTCGGGCGTGTGAATGGCCTTCTGAGGATTTCTTGAGAGCAGCCGGGATTTATGAAGATTTTCATGAGTTGGCTCATAATGCAGGCCTCGCCGCTTTCCTCCACGACCAATGCGATCAGTATCTCTTGCTCACAAATACCTTTGTGCAAAACTTTCATTTTCATTCTAGGAACTCACCACCTACGGTGGAGTTTCATTTATATGATGAGCATAAGGAGATGTCACTTTATGATTTCTGTCGGATTTGTTTAGTCCCTTTTGGGGGCAAGACAGAAGAACCACATCATGATAATGTTGATGGATTTATTAATACTATCACTGTAGGGGAAACTAGGAAGGTCTCCGATGCACGAATCACTAGCATACATTTTCCTGTCTTATGTTACTTTGCATTATTTGCTAGTCATTGCTTAATTGGTCGCAGAAACTGTGGAAACCTTAATATCCCTGATATTATTATTTTGCTCCAAGGTTTATACAGTGATAACACTTTTAGTATGGGCGGCATTATTGCTAGACGGTTAAGTATGAACCGTACTAAGGGTCCCATCTTTGGAGGCATCTATGCTACACGCCTAGCTGCACATTTTAACATTCCTATTAGGCATGCCAAGAAGGCGGAAAAAGTGCTGCCTCGTATTTATTTAGATTATAAAAGTATGGTGGCACATGATTTTATTGTTAAGAATAGGGAAGGAGAGCTTAAATATTAATTCTTTAATAAACATCATCCTGAGACCATTACCTTGCCTGCGCCTGCTTTGTTTGATTTGACTGTAGGCAAGTACCTTGTTCCGTTGACGGCTATCCACGCCTACCGGAACCCTGCACCAGCCGAGGAGCCAGAACCGGAACCACAATTTGATCCTTCATGACAATCTAACTATCAGTGGGATCCGGAGATGATTGCCAGCCAGTGGCAATCAGAGCCTTCTTCTTCCTCATCATAGTACGACCCCAACAACTATTATTATGAATATCAGCCAGGCCAGCCGTGGCCATAGACCAACTTAGGCCAAAAGCCTAAGCTTGGGGGAGTACGTATTTCTCACCGACATTACATTTATGTTCACACACACTCATTGCCAGATGTCGGTGCTCATACTTTTTCATTGTATCATCCATGATAGTTTATTTCCTTTTATGCTTTCTTCTTGTGTGTTTAATAAACCTTAAGAAAAACAAAAAAAAATTAGTTGTAGCTTTTAATTAGTTTAATTTCCATGCTTGTAGTAGTAATTAAAAAAAGAAAACCCAAAAAGATTTCCTGTTCTTCTTTTGCTTGTTGGGAGATTTCCCGTGTAAATAGTTTTATTTCTTTTCTTTTCTTTGGGGGTCAGTAGGAGAAGACCATGATTAAATTGTTGAAGTGGCTCTTATATGCATTATTGTTTATCTAACAAAAGAGCCCATATTGCCGTGTCTTCTCCTGTTTATTGAATGCCCGCAGATTCCAGCTTAGTCCAATGCACGTGCACTCTTATTATTATTCACATCATTCGGTCGTGCAAGTGAAAGGCAATTATGATGATATATGATGGACTGACTGAGATGAGAAAATCTGGTATGAACTCGAACTCTTTTGTTTTTGTAAATATGATGAGTTCATCGTTCTTGATTCAGCCTGTTATGAATAAACATGTTTGCAATGACAATTAGAGATCATAGTTGCTTGTGCCATGCTTGATTAGCTATGAGTTATAATGGTTTACCTTGCGTGCCAACATGCTATTAAAATGGTTATGATGTGGTATGATAGGGTGGTATCCTCCTCTGAATGATTTAAGTGACTTGACCTGGCACATGTTCACGCATGTAGTTGAAACAAATCAACATAGCCTTCACGATATTTATGTTCATGGTGGATTATATCCTACTCATGCTTGCATCCAATGTTTATTAATTTTAATGCATGTACATGGCTGTTGTCGCTCTCTAGTTGGTTGCTTCCCAGTCTTTTGCTAGCCTTCACATGTACTAAGTGGGAATACTGCTTGTGCATCCAAACTCCTTAAACCCCAAAGTTATTCCAGATGAGTCCACTATACCTTCCTATATACGGTATCCACCTGCCGTTCCAAGTAAATTTGTATGTGCCAAACTCCAAACCTTCAAATAATCATCCTGTTTTGTATGCTCGAATAGCTCATGTATCAACTAGGGCTGTCTATATCTTCCATGCTAGGCGGGTTATTCTCAAGAGGAGTGGACTCCGCTCCTCACTCACGAGATAAAGGGCTGGTCACCGGGATGCCCAGTTCCATGCTTTATGCAAACTAAATCAAAATAATTGCAAACAAAACTCCCCCTGGGACCTGATGTATGTTGGAGGCACTCATTGTTTCGAGCAAGCCATGGATTGATGTTTGTTGGTGGAGGGGAGTATAAACTTTACCATTCTGTTTGGGAGCCGCCTATAATGTGTGTAGCATGGAAGATATCGCCATCTCTTGGTTGTTATGTTGACAATGAAAGTATACCGCTTAAAATGTTATTCACCTCTATTTTAAAACCGAGCTCTGGCACCTCTACAAATCCCTGCTTCCCTCTGTGAAGGGCCTATCTATTTACTTTCATGTTGAGTCATCACCCTCTTATTAAAAAGCTTTAGCTGGAGAGCGCAGCTGTCATTTGCATTCATTGCTGTTAGTTTACATTGGGTGTGACTATGATTGGATCTCTTTTACCATGAATTACAATGTCTACTCAGTCCTTAATCTTTAAAGGTGCTCTGCATTTATGCTTTGCGGTCTCAGAAAGGGCTAGCGAGATACCATCTTGTTATATCATGTTATGATTGTTTTGAGAAAGTGTTGTCATCCGAGATTTATTATTATGGCTTGCTAGTTGATTATGTTATTGATATGAGTAATCATGAGACCTGAGAATTATTGCAAATGTGGTTAGTTATAATCTTTGCTGAAAACTTGAATGCTAGCTTGACATATTTACAACAACAAGAGCAAACAGAGTTTGTAAAAGTTTTTCTTTATTTCTTTCAGTTTGTCAACTGAATTGCTTGAGGACAAGCAAGGGTTTAAGATTGGGGGAGTTGATACGTCTCCGTCATATCTACTTTTCCAAACACTTTTGCCCTTTTTTTGGACTCTAACTTGTATGATTTGAATGGAACTAACCCGGACTGACGCTGTTTTCAGCAGAATTGCCATGATGTTGTTTTATGTGCAGAAAACAAAAGTTCTCGGAATGACCTGAAACTCCACGGAATACCTTAAAATAAATAATAAAAAATCCTCTCCAAAGATGAAGACCAGGGGGGCCACACCCTTCTCACGAGGGTAGGGGCGTGCCCCCCTACCTCGTGGGCCCCCTAGAGACCCCCCGACTCCAACTCCAACTCTATATAACTGCTTTCGGGGAGAAA
The DNA here is from genome assembly GCF_018294505.1 of Triticum aestivum. NCBI lineage: Eukaryota > Viridiplantae > Streptophyta > Magnoliopsida > Poales > Poaceae > Triticum > Triticum aestivum. The sequence continues at coordinate 521,547,073 of NC_057800.1, forward strand.
AAAATAAGAGAGAAGAAATCATCGCGTTTTACGATATGGAACCACCGCCAAGCCCTAAAACCTCTCGGGAGGGCTAATCTAGAGTCCGTTCGGGGCTCCGGAGAGGGGCATTCATCGCCGTCGTCATCATCAACCATCCTCCATCACCAATTTCATGATGCTCACCGCCGTGCGTGAGTAATTCCATCGTAGGCTTGCTAGACGGTGATGGGTTGGATGAGATTCACCATGTAATCGAGTTAGTTTTGTTAGGGTTTGATCCCTAGTATCCACTATGTTCTGAGATTGATGTTGCTATGACTTTGCTATGCTTAATGCTTGTCACTAGGGCCCGAGTGCCATGATTTCAGATCTGAACCTATTATGTTTTCATCAATATATGAGAGTTCTAGATCCTATCTTGCAAGTCTATAGTCACCTATTATGTGTTATGATCCGTTAACCCCGAAGTGACAATAATCGGGATACTTACCGGTGATGACCGTAGTTTCAGGAGTTCATGTATTCACTATGTGCTAATGCTTTGTTCCGGTTCTCTATTAAAAGGAGGCCTTAATATCCCTTAGTTTCCATTAGGACCCCGCTGCCACGGGAGGGTAGGACAAAAGATGTCATGCAAGTTCTTTTCCATAAGCACGTATGACTATATTCGGAATACATGCCTACATTACGTTGACGAATTGGAGCTAGTTCTGTGTCACCCTATGTTATGACTGTTACATGATGAACCGCATCCGGCATAATTATCCATCATTGATCCGGCATATTTACTTTCCCATTGCTATTGTTACAATCACTACAAAATACCAAAAACAATACTTTGCGTTCATTACTCTTTTGTTACCGTTACCATCACTATCATATTACTTTGCTACTAAACACTTTGCTGCATATACTAAGTTTCCAGATGTGGTTGAATTGACAACTCAGCTGCTAATACTTGAGAATATTCTTTGGCTCCCCTTGTGTCGAATCAATAAATTTAGGTTGAGTACTCTACCCTCGAAAGCTGTTGCGATCCCCTATACTTGTGGGTTATCAGCCTTCTTCCAGATTCATTCCATTCCGCTCAAGCTCTAGAGCCCAAGTGTTCACCTTCTCTACCCACAAAAGGTCTTCCAAAGATGTCTGGATCCGGAGCAGGAGGCAAATGGATGGCCTCTACCGTTCGAGAGAAGGATATCAAAAAGCTTCAGAAGGCCGGGTATCTGGTCAAGAAAATCAGCCACCGTCTCCCGACGGCGGGACAGATCGTCCCTACTCCGGAACCCCACGAGAGGGTTGTATTCCTCCCTCACTTTGTCCGCGGCCTAGGGTTTCCCCTCCACCCGTTCATCCGTGGCATCATGTATTATTATGGGATCGATCTTCACGATATGTCCCCTAACCCTTCCTCAACATATCGACATTCATTGTCGTGTGCGAGGCTTTTCTCCGTATTCCGCCGCACTTCGGTTTATGGCTAAACGTTTTTAATGTGAAGCCCAAGGTGGTGGGCAGCGAGCACGCCGAGTGAGGGGGCGCTATGGTGAGCAAGATGCCCAACGGCATATGGCCAACGGGAACCTTTAATGATTCTGTCAAGGAGTGGCAACAGCAGTTGTCGGTGTCAAAACCGGCGGATCTCGGGTAGGGGGTCCCGAACTGTGCGTCTAGGCGGATGGTAACAGGAGACAAGGGACACGATGTTTTTACCCAGGTTCGGGCCCTCTCGATGGAGGTAAAACCCTACTCATGCTTGATTAATATTGATGATATGGGTAGTACAAGAGTAGATCTACCACGAGATCAAGGAGGCTAAACCCTAGAAGCTAGCCTATGGTATGATTGTTGTGCCTACAGACTAAAACCCTCCGGTTTATATAGACACCGGAGAGGGCTAGGGTTACACAGAGTCGGTTACAATGGTAGGAGATCTACATATCCGTATCTCCAAGCTTGCCTTCCACGCCAAGGAAAGTCCCTTCCAGACACGAGACGAAGTCTTCAATCTTGTATCTTCATAGTCCAGGAGTCCGGCCGAAGGTATAGTCCGGCTATCCGGACACCCCCTAATCCAGGACTCCCTCAGTAGCCCCCGAACCAGGCTTCAATGACGACGAGTCCGGCACGCAGATTATCTTCGGCATTGCAAGGCGGGTTCTCCTCCAAATTCCGTGTACCTGTTGAATAATGTCCGGTTTCTTGTAAATGTAGCGCTCCTGGGCTTCTACTCCCAATAATGGTCGTCTTCCACTTGTCAAACGAATACGAAAAGTCAGGGTATTTTTACATTTACACCCCTAGCCGCGTGAATGAGCCTCCTATTTAAGGGGACGAGGATTTAGATCCAAACCACACCTTCTCCCCTCCGCGAGTATTCATCAGAGCGTATCCGACAGAGGTCCATTCTATCATGGCCGGCCGCCGCAGCTCCTCCTCTCGCCCTTCCAGCCCTCAACCTGGAGATTGGGGGAGATGCTCCATCCCGCATAGCGATCTAGTGACGCTCCAGACCAAGGGATTTCTCCCCCCGGCCTATATGGTCCCGGTTCGAGCCGGACTTGCCACCTATAATGGCGGAGAGCAAGCGGAGAGCGCCCCCAATCCCTCCAAAGGAGAGCGGGTATGCCTTGTCCCTTACTTAATAAGAGGGCTCAGATTTCCAATTCATCCGTTTCTCTGGGGGCTCCTGGAGTTCTATGGCCTCCAGCTGCACAACCTCACGCCTGCCTCCATATTGCATATCGTGGGCTTCATAGCCCTTTGCGAGCTGTTTTTGGGCTGCGAGGCTCATTTCGCGCTGTGGAAAAGGCTATTCTGCCTTGTGCCCCATTCTCAGAAGGGGTCAATATATCAAGTGGGCGGAGCCGAAGTGTGGCGCATCGCCGGGACCGGATATCTATCCGGAACCCCAAAGAAGGCGTCCGAGGACTGGCCTTCGGAATGGTTTTATATAGAGGACGTCCCGCTGCCGGATCCTATCCGGGTCGGCCTCCCTGAGTTCGACAATGCTCCCCTAAAGAAGCGCCTAAGCTGGCGTCCATGGAGCCCTCAGAGGGAAAGCGACTAGGACGTTCTTTACCTGATGGGCCGGATAAGATTGTTAGCTCATTCCGGACTGACCATGATAGGGGTCATGGCCGCATGCATCATGCGAGGGGTGCAGCCGCTTCAGTATAGAGGCCACCCCATGTGGGACTTCAACGGGGAGGACGAAGCCACCCGCCACGGTCGTAAGGGGCCGGATTCGGCTGCCGCTCTAATAAAGATCTTATCCGCTTTGTACAAGGGAGAAGAGGAGGAATTTCTCCGCGTCAACCCACAGGGTGGATTTTCTATGTACAATCCCTCAAGTTGGTTAAGTGGACACTTTTACTTGCCCATCCGTTTTATATTCCCATTGTTAAATATTCAGTCTAACGACTTCAACGCAGGAGCCGCGCCAGGCTGCTAAAGAAATAAACATCCCTCCTCCACAACCCGAGGATCTGGGACGGTCCCTCGACCCGGCCTCTCAAGAGGATCTGGACTTATCTGTGGAGCTGATTGATGGGGTGTTTCATCAATTGAGCAAGGACAACGCCTGGGTGGCCATTACGGCCGATTACCCAGGGCTACTCCCAGTCTCACAGGTAACTGAGACCGAAATCCCAGCACTTTGAAAGGGGATCTATCCTCGCGTGTTTTCGATTGTCGTATGACAACCGTGTTTTGCGGGGGAGGTCCTTGAGACAGGAGGCCGAGCCTGCGGCGACTAGCCAACGAGGGGCGGCAAGGCCCCGCGGGCTGAAAAGAAGTGCGGTCCGGACTGAGACGCCGGCGCAAAGGTATAGCGCGCCATCTTATTCCCAGGTGTTATTCCTTCAAGGCATATTAACGTTTGTGCTCTCTTCAGGACGAAGAGACCTCGCAGGACTATATCCGAGGAGGTTGCCAATCGCGCCTCCACCAGCCAGGCTCCAAAGCCTGGTACAGAAGCGGAGGCGAACACAAGGCGCGCACCGGACGCTCCTCCAACAGAGGATGTGGACAGGCTGTCTGCCACCAATTCCGAGGTGGAGAGTGCCATGAACCACAGGCGTCGCCGGACAGTTCTTCGCGACGCTTGTTTCTCCCAAGAGGCATTGGATGCCTTCAATTTGGGAGATGCGTACCTCTGTGCCGCTCAAAATGGTCTAGCCAGAGCCACGGAGCAATATGTAAAAGACATACAGGTAAGAAAATTTTGGTGATTATATATATACCAGTAGCCCCCGAGACTTGAAACAGTTAGAATAACTGATTTAAGGATCATTTGTTATGCAGGTTCTTACAGAAAAGAATACCCTACTGTCCCAGGAGCTGGAAGAGTGCAAAGCCCAACTTGAGGCCGCACTAGCCGCGGCAGGGGAGCCCAAGGAGACCCCCTCTGGTAATATACGCTTCGAAAGATAAGTATTTTGCGAAGTGCGGCGTGGGTGCAAATTTGACAAATGAAATTGCAGATGGTGCCGGATTAAATCCGGAAAAGCAACAACTCCTACGCCAGCTGAAGGCTGGTGAGAGCGTGCTAACAAAGGTGAGGCAGGAGAAGAACAATCTCCAAGATGCCAACACCAAGCTAGGCGTTGAACTAAAGGATGTTCATGCCCAGCTGTTGGACTCCGTTAAGGAGAATCAGCGGCTTCGACGCGGCATATTTAGTAAGTGCTTAAACAAACTTTGAAAAAAGAGTTCGGTGAGGAAGTCGACTAACAGAGTAATGTCTGTAGGTATGCTAACAGGTCGTCCTATAGAGGAAATGCCCGGTTCTACGGGTGACCTTCTTCCCGAGCTCTCACAACTGCACGAGCGAGTTCGGCAGGTGATGCAAGGCGTCGCCCAGGCCTTGTGGCCATCCGTCTCCATGCCCGAAGGCCTTGGAGAGCTTGTAGAGAAGCTGAAGGGAGCGCGGTGGCGCTTCCGATTGTGGAAGATGTCGACCTACCGTCAAGGTGCCAGGGAGGCCTGGGCCATGGTGAAGACGCGGTACACGAAGGCTGACCCAAACCACATGGCCGAGGTCAGACCCGTGGGGCCCGATGGGAAGGAGATCCCTGTGAGCTTAGTATACAGCCAAGTAGAATTGGCCGCAAAGTATTCCCAACAGGACTGTAAACTAGACAACCTGTTAGATGGTATTGAAGAGGAATACAATCAGTCAGATTGACTATGTAATTTTAATTGACATGTGTAATGCCTTCTAGCCGGATTGTAGATCGTTTTTCATGGCCGACCTTTTCGCTTCAACCTCGGGACCTGACGGTCCGGAGTGTGTCCGAATACCCTGGCGGTTATATAAGAACCGGTGTATGCATGGAGACCAGGCGTAGGGGTCATTAGTGCTTGAACAGACAAGTGCCCAACTAGTTATGTCATATTACATGGTTAGTAAGAAACATCTTCCAGGGAGAATAGTTCCGTTAGGGGTTCCTTTCCCTGGGAGGCATGCCCTAAAGTGCATGTCCATTCTGCGAAAAGAGATGCAAGAAAAACATCTGGGGGCGTATAGATAAATAAGTGAAAAAAAGATCATCTTTAGTTCACCGACCGAATATTCCCTTAAGAACGCTAGCTTTCGGCTTCACCCAGTCTGAGGTACACATCCAGCTGACTCGGCAGTAACAATCGCAGAGGTGCTCCCTTTACCACCTAGCCAAACAATCGGGAACGTAGGGGTAAGCACAGGAACCAGGCAACCCAGCTTGGCCAAAACTTAAGTCATATCGATGCATATAATGGTGAATAAAAGGTACATGCGGAAGTGTGACACATGTGTTGGGCATGAAGCCCGTATAAATAAGCTTCTCTTTAAAGAAGCCCCCAGGTTTAATGAGCGCGGATAGCGCGTCACTTTATGAGCCTTTAAAGGCTATAAGAGAGAGGAAGGGGAGAAGGAGAGAAATGTAAGACAGAAAGTATATACAAAATGGACAGAGGAAGGAGACAAACACAGAGTCCGGCGCTAGGCATAGAATCTTCGGAGACGGGTTGCGTTTCATGGGTTCGGCTCGAGTCGGTTATCCGATGCATCTCGCAGGCGGTACGCTCCACCAGTCAGGACTTGGTCAATTATGAAGGGACCTTCCCACTTGGGCTTGAGTTTGTCCTTTTTCTTGTCCGGCAGGCATAGAACTAATTCGCCAACGTTGTAATTTTTGGCCCGTACTTCTCTGCTTTGGTATCTTCGAGCTTGCTGTTGATAGAATGCGGAACGGGCTTTTTCCACGTCACGCTCTTCCTCCAAGGCGTCCAAACTGTCCTGCTGATCGAGCTCGACTTCTCTTTCTTCGTACAAGCGCACTCGAGGTGAGTCATGAATTATGTCGCAGGGCAAAACTGCCTCTGCGCCGTACACCATGAAGAATGGTGTGTATCCGGTGGTGCGATTCGGCGTGGTCCGCAGCCCCCAGAGTACGGAGTCGAGCTCCTCTACCCAGTGCGTATTAGATTCCTTAAGGGACCGCACTAATATGGGTTTGATGCCATTCATGATAAGACCATTTGCATGTTCGACCTGGCTGTTAGTTTGTGGGTGATAGACGGAAGCATAATCGAGCTTGATGCCCATGTTTTTGCACTAGAGTTTTACCTCGTCGGCCGTAAAGTTCATGCCGTTATCAGTGATTATGCTGTGGGGGACACCATAACGGTGTACAACCCCAGATATAAAGTCTATCACCGGTCCGGATTCGGACATCTTAACAGGCTTGGCTTCTATCCATTTGGTGAACTTATCCACCATGACCAGTAAGTATTTTTTCTTGTGGGTTCCACCTTTAAGGGGCCCAACCATGTCAAGCCCCCAGACCGTGAAGGGCCAAGTGATGGGTATAGTTTGGAGGGCGGTGGGTGGCATATGGCTTTGGTTTGCAAAAAGCTGGCAACCGACGCATCGTTGGACTAAGTCCTGGGCGTCTGCCCGGGCCGTTGGCCAATAAAAGCATGTAAGGAATGCCTTGCTTACAAGGGACCGAGCTGCAGCGTGATGACCGCCGAGTCCGGCATGAATTTCAGCCAGGAGGTTCCGCCCTTCCTTTTCGGAGATGCACCTTTGAAAGACTCTGGTAGTGCTTTTCTTATAAAGCTCTCCCTCATGGACTTTATAGGATTTAGATCACCGCACTATGCAGCGTGCCTCATTTTGATCCTCGGGGAGTTCCTGAAGTCACACCAACTCGATCCAGGATACCCCCTAATCCAGGACTCCCTCAGCAGTGGTTTTACATCACTGAGCCGTGCGGAAGGAATGGGCCGCCTCTCCCGAGTTTCGATCCGGCGCCCCTCTGCGGCTTACATCCTGGGTCAAGAAAGGCCTAGACTGGTCCTCATCCGACGAACTGTCGGTGCTTCAAACGCACATTAAATATATGGGAGATAAGAACATTAACTTGTCAATGTAGTCCATGTAATGTTAGTCCGCTGGATACTGCCTTGTCAACACCGGACTTGCAATCTGTGGGATTTCGATCCGGCCAGGCACCAAACTTTGTGAAGGTTCTTTGGCTCCTCGCACGAGGACATTTGGAAGGTGCTTTTCAAGTCCAGCAAGTCATGGTCAGACTCCGCCGAAGACCGCGGGTACCAACTGTCCCGCCCTGCAAGTTCGGTGAGTTTTTCAAACTTTTCTATCCGCATGACCCAAAGGAAGCGCTTAATGCATGTTTATTCAACTCCCCCAAAGCTGGATAAAGAAGGCGGAGCGGATTCATTGTCCGGCCCCATTGCCCGAAGACCCGGCCATCCCACTTTTGACGAAGATGCTGGTCCCGGCGCCCTACAAGGTGCCAAAGAAGACGGCTGAAAAGGAGGCCAAAAAGACCCGGGGCGACCTTCGTCGTCGTGGTACTTCGGACACCATACCCGAAGGCTCTGATGCCCGTTCCACCTCTGAAGAGGATAAAAAGGAGGAGGAAGATGAATCCCCTACAGGGGAAAGAGGAAGAGGACGGGCTCCGCACCCTTGGAGGCTGAACTGCCCAAAAAGGGAAGGGCTTCTCTTCTGGAGGAGTCCACTGACGCCGCCAACAGCGGCCTGGCATGGGATCCAGGGCCCAGCCCCTGGTCAACTCGTAAGTACATAAAATCCGAGTACGTTTAAGCGTCCGGACTCATCGTGGCTTAGTATTTTAACCTTAAGCCATATTTTTTGGTAGTCCGGTGAGGTCCCGTACCAAGCAATCCTCATCAGAGGACCTGCTGCGCTCGAATGCTATGGAGAGTGGGACGCCCCAAAAGGCCCCTTCCTCCAAACAGGTGCATAACACCGAGGGTTTGTCCCAGAAGGACCCCGGCCAAGGAGGAAAGGAAGAAATCATGAAGGCGGCGCCTGGAGGTCAAACCATAGGGGCCGGACACATGGGGGAAAAGATTACCATAGGGGCTGACGGCGGGGGCGACCCTGAGTTTGGCTCCTCACCGGATGCGATTCCAGAGGTTTATACGGCTCCAGAATCAAGAAGGCAGCCTCCTTTGGCTGGAGCGGCGTGCCTGTTTCGCCGGCGACCTCGGTCCATCCAGAGGTGTCGGATGCTTTGTTGGTGGCGTTACGAGATGGCTCCATTGTTGACGAACACCGTGCCCTTATAGGTGCGGTCATTGAGAAGATTCAGTCAACCGAGAGTGGACTGAACGAAGCCTATATCAGCCTTATGAGAGGCTTTGAGGTATGTTTTATAAGTTGCCGAAGAGTGTCATAGTATAGATAGTAGCCCCTGATACCCTGTTCGGTGAAAGAAGGAACCAGACAGGGGATCGCATTGATGATCACAGGAAGATGATACGTCTTCAACGTATCTATAATTTTTTATTGCTCCATGCTATATTATCTACTGTTTTGGGCAATATTGGGATTTATTTTCCACTTTTATATTATTTTTGGGACTAACCTATTAACCGGAGGCCCAGCCCAGATTTGCTGTTTTATGCCTATTTCAGTGTTTTGAGAAAAAGGAATATCAAACGGAGTCGAAACGGAACGAAATCAACTGGAGAAGTTATTTTTGGAAGGAAAGTGACCCAGGGAACTTGGAGTGCACATCAGGGGAGACACGGGCTGCCCACGAGGGTGGGGGGCGCGCCCACCCCCCTAGGGCACGCCCCCCTGCCTCGTGGGGCCCCCGTGGCTCCTCCGACGTACTTCCTGCACCCATATATATCGTTGTACCCTAAAACTTCCAAAACGGAGATTAGATCGGGAGTTCCGCCGCCAGAAGCCTCGGTAGCCACCGAAAACCAATCTAGACCTGTTTCGGCACCCTGCCGGAGGGGGCAATCCTTCTCCGGTGGCCATCTTCATCATCCCGGTGCTCTCCATGACGAGGAGGGAGTAGTTCTCCCTCAGGGCTGAGGGTATGTACCAGTAGCTATGTGTTTGATCTCTCTCTCTCTCTCTCTCTCTCGTGTTCTTAAGGTGATACGATCTTGATGTATCACGAGCTTTGCTATTATAGTTGGATCCTATGATGTTTTCTTCCCCCCTCTACTCTCTTGTAATGAATTGAGTTTCCCCTTTGAAGTAATCTTATCAGATTGAGTCTTTAAAGATTTGAGAACACTTGATGTATGTCTTGCCATGGATATCTGTGGTGACAATGGGATATCACGTGATTCACTTGATGTATGTTTTGGTGACCAACTTGCGGCTTCCACCCATGAACCTATGCATAGGGGTTGGCACACGTTTTCGTCGTGATTCTCTGGTAGAACTTTGGGGCACTCTTTGAGGTCCTTTGTGTTGGTTGAATAGATGAATCTGAGATTGTGTGATGCATATTGTATAATCATGCCCATGGATACTTGAGGTGACATTGGAGTATCTAGGTGACATGAGGGTTTTGGTTGATTTGTATCTTAAGGTGTTATTCTAGTACGAACTCTAGGGCTGTTTGTGACACTCATAGGAATAGCCCAACGGATTGATTGGAAAGAATAACTTTGAGGTGGTTTCGCACCCTACCATAATCTCTTCGTTCGTTCTCCGCTATTAGTGACTTTGGAGTGACTCTTTGTTGCATGTTGAGGGATAGTTTTATGATCCAATTATGTTAGTATTGTTGAGAGGACTTACACTAGTGAAAGTATGAACCCTAGGCCTTGTTTCAACACATTGCAATACCGTTTACGCTCACTTTTATCATTAGTTACCTTGCTGTTTTTATATTTTCAGATTACAAAAACCTTTATCTACTATCCATATACCACTTGTATCACCATCTCTTCGCCGAACTAGTGCACCTATACAATTTACCATTGTATTGGGTGTGTTGGGGACACAAGAGACTCTTTGTTATTTGGTTGCAGGGTTGCTTGAGAGAGACCATCTTCATCCTACGCCTCCTACGGATTGATAAACCTTAGGTCATCCACTTGAGGGAAATTTGCTACTGTCCTACAAACCTCTGCACTTGGAGGCCCAACAACGTCTACAAGAAGAAGGTTGTGTAGTAGACAACAAGCTCTTTTCTGGCACCGTTGCCGGGGAGGTGAGTGCTTGAAGGTATATCTTTAGATCTTGCAATCAAATATTTTAGTTTCTTTTTTTATCACTAGTTTAGTTTATAAAAGAAAACTATAAAAAAATGGAATTGAGTTTGTCTCACATGCTTCACCTTTTTAATATCTTTCGTGAGTATGATGGAAAGGATAATTGTGCTCAAGTACTAGAAGAAGAAATCTATAAAATGTTTGGCACTAAATATTTGAATGATGACCATGATTGCAATGTTGTTAGTACGAATTCTTTGAATATCCATGATACTAATGATGATTGCACTAGTTATGATGAAAATGTCTCCTATAAACATGTCAATTTTTGTGGAGTGCATTGGGTTTGTAAGTACACACCAAATAGGGAAGATAGATATTGCAAGAGGCATAAGTGCTTAGAAACTAAATTGTTGCAAGAAGACCTAGACGAATGTGCTGAAAGATTCAATATTTTTCGTGCCCCTTGTGAACTTTGCAATGAACAAGGTCATTTAAAGCTCCAATGCTATTTGTTTCATGATTAGGTCGTGTCCAAACATTGTGATAATTTGATTACCCTTGAGCATCATAAAGAGCTTAGCCTTATTTTGGGTTATGAAGAAATGAAACGTATAACTGAGGGTGTTCCAAAGTTTAATCTTGATCGAGTTCTTGATTTTGATCTAGAGAATATTTATATGTATTGCACGGTGAATTGCATTGAAAATCCTTATATTGCCAATTACATAAAGAAAAGAAAACAAATAGAAGATGAAGAGAATGCTAACGAAAGGGAAGAGACTTCCCAATATTCTCCTATTATTTCTTATGATGAATCAGGTAACGAAGAGGAGCCCTCTATTCAACCAATCTCATTAATAAGGAGCTCCAAAAAGAGGATTGAACCCACACATGATGTGGTGAAGAAGAAGAAAAGAAAAAGGAATAGAGGTAAAAAGGTATCTCTCCCAAATAAAGTTGCTCCTATTATTGTTGTGCCTCATGAAAATGATACACTTGATGATGATCTCGTTATGCCTATTGCTTGTTGTGATGATTATGATTGGGAAGATAATGACACTTCTTATGATCTTGAAAATCTTTTTGGCACTTTCTTGGAAGAATATTATAATTGCTATACTATTGGTGCTATCTATACTATTAATGATGAGAGTGATTATGCTTATGATATGAAAAGGCCCAAGCTTGGGAAGCTATGTTTGTTGAGTATGACATATTTGAGAATATATTTGCTGCAATTAATGTTTGTCCCAAGCTTGGGGATGCTATGTTTAATAATGATGATATTTTTAGCCTCTCAAGTCTTGATATGCAAAGTTGTTATGATGATAGCATGCCTTCTACTTATGATGATTATTGTGATAAAACTTATGCTATAAAGAGTAGTGATGATTATATTTATAAAACTTGTCATGATTATGAGTACCCTTTCTCTGAACATTACTCCTTTAACGTGGAAACAATTTATAGTATTCAAGTCTCTTATGATACTCCCACTATTCCGAATGAGAAGAATTTTGCTTATGTGGAGAGTAGTAAATTTTCTATGCAAGTAGATCCTGAAAAGAATTATTTAGATGCTGGTTATATTGTTGAATTCATTCATGATGCTACTGAAAATTATTATGAGGGAGGAATATATGCTTGTAGGAATTGCAATAATATCAATTTTCCTCTCTATATGCTTAAAGTTTTGAAGTTATGCCTGTTTTACCTTCCTATGCAAGTTGATTATTGTTCCCACAAGTTGTTTTCTCACAAAATCCCTATGCATAGGAAGTATGTTAGACTTAAATGTGCTAGTCATATTCTTCATGATGCTCTCTTTATGTTTCAATTTTTATCTTTTATGTGAGCATCATTGAAATCATCATGCCTAGCTAGGGGCGTTAAACGATAGCGCTTGTTGGGAGGCAACCAAACTTTATTTTTATTCCTTGCTTTTTGCTCCTATTTAGTAATAAATAATTTATATAGCCTCTGTTATGATTGATTTTTTATGTTTTAATTAGTATTTGTGCCAAGTAGAACCTTTGGGAAGACTTGGGGAGAGTCTTGTTGATCATGCTGTAAAAAACAGAAACTTTAGCGCTCACGAGAATTGCTGCCATTTTTATTTGGAGAATTCTATTTAATTAATTATTTTTGCAGATTATTAATAGATAAATTCCTCACGTCCATCAATATATTTTAGAATTTTTGGGGTTCCAGATATTGCGCTAGCTACAGATTACTACAGACTGTTCTGTTTTTGATAGATTCTGTTTTTCGTGTGTTGTTTGCTTATTTTGATGAATCTATGGCTAGTAAAATAGTTTATAAACCATAGATAAGTTGGAATACAGTAGGTATAACACCCATATAAATAAAGAACTAGTTCATTACAGTACCTTAAAGTGGTCTTTTGTTTTCTTTCGCTAACGGAGCTCACGAGTTTTCTACTTTAGTTTTGTGTTGTGAAGTTTTCAAGTTTTGGGTAAGGATTCGATGGACTATGGAATAAGGAGTGGCAAGAGACTAAGCTTGGGGATTCCCAAGGCACCCCAAGGTAACATTCAAGGACAACCAAGAGCCCAAGCTTGGGGATGCCCCGGAAGGCATCCCCTCTTTCGTCTTCGTTCATCGATAACTTTACTTGGAGCTATATTTTTATTCGCCACATGATATGTGTTTTGCTTGGAGCATCAATTTATTTTGTTAGGATTTGCTTAATGTTATTTATAACAATGTTTTGCATCTTTTATTTCAATAAAAGTGGCATTGATAGCCTTTACTATGCCTATGTTACAAGTATACATGTTGCTGTTTGAAAACAGAAAGTTTACTGCTGTTGCAATAATTCCCTAGAAAATTCAGAATGTGATAAAATGTTGAAACCTTTTGCATATTAAGATCTGATAAATTTACTACAGTGAGAATTTTCTTTCATAATTTTTGGAGATAGGAAAGTATGGATGTTGCAGCATTCTTTACAGACTATCCTGTTTAGGCAGATTGCTGTTATGTTTGCATTGTTTGCATATGTTTGCTTCTTTAATGATTCTATTTGAGGATAGGACTATTAAATATGCAGAGGAATTTAGTATGCAATGTTGAATAATAATTTTAGTGATTTGCTACAGTAGAGTATGATAAGGTTTTGGCAATGGTTTATACTAACTTATCTCACGAGTCCTTGTTGAGTTTTGTGTGGATGAAGCTTTTGAGATTTAGGGAGACCATGATATGAGAGGAATTTAGGAGACACAATATCTCAAGCTTGGGTATGCTGAAGGCACCCCAAGATAATATTTCAAGAAGTCTCAAGCGTCTAAGCTTGGGGATGCCCCGATTGGCATCCCACCTTTCTTCTTCAACAACTATCGGTTAGTATCGGTTGATCCTAAGTTTTTGCTTCTTCACATGATGTTTGCTATTCTTAGATGTCATTTTATTTTGATTTCCTTTCTGTTTGAATAAATTACCAAGATCTGAAATTATTAAATGTTAGAGAGTCTTCACATAGTTGCATAATTATTCGACTACTCATTGATCTTCACTTATATCTTTCGGAGTAATTGTCATTTGCTCTAGTGCTTCACTTATATCTTTTAGAGCATGGTCGTAGTTTTATGAACTCTCATGCTTCACTTATATTATTTTGAGAGTCTTAAATAGCATGGTAATTTGCTTAAAATCCTAATATGCTAGGTATTCAAGAATAATAAATTCTCTTATGAGTGTGTTGAATACTATGAGAAGTTTGATACTTGATAATTATTTTGAGATATGGAGATGGTGATATTAGAGTCATGCTAGTTGAGTAGTTGTGAATTTGAGAGATACTTGTGTTGAAGTTTGTGATTCCCGTAGCATGCACATATGGTGAACCATTACGTGATGAAGTCGGAGCAGGATTTACTTATTGATTGCCTTCCTTATGAGTGGCGGTCGGGGACGAGCGATGGTCTTTTCCTACCAATCTATCCCCCTAGGATCATGCACGTAGTACTTTGTTTCGATAACTAATAGATTTTTGCAATAAGTATGTGAGTTATTTATGACTAATGTTGAGTCCATGGATTATACACACTCTCACCCTTCCACCATTGCTAGCCTCTCTAGTACCGCACAACTTTCGCCGGTACCATAAACCCACCATATACCTTCCTCAAAACAGCCACCATACCTACCTATTATGGCATTTCCATAGCCATTCCGAGATATATTGCCATGCAACTTTCCACCATCCAGTTTATCATGACACATTCATCATTGTCATATTGCTTAGCATGATCATGTAGTTGACATAGTATTTGTGGCAAAGCCACCGTTCATAATTCTTTCATACTTGTCACTCTTGATTCATTGCATATCCCGGTACACCGCCGGAGGCATCCATATAGAGTCATACTTTGTTCTAGTATCGAGTTGTAATCATTGAGTTGTAAAAAAATAGAAGTGTGATGATCACCATTCAATAGAGCATTGTCCCAAAAAAAGAGAAATGCCAAATAAAAAAAAGGAGGCCAAAAAAAAGAAAGGCCAAATAAAAATAAAATAATAATAAAATAAAAGGGACAATGCTACTATCCCTTTTCCACACTTGTGCTTCAAAGTAGCACCATGATCTTCATAGTAGAGAGTCTCTCATGTTGTCACTTTCATATACTAGTGGGAATCTTTCATTATAGAACTTGGCTTGTATATTCCAATGATGGGCTTCCTCAAAATGCCCTAGGTCTTCGTGAGCAAGCGAGTTGGATGCACACCCACTAGTTTCTTTTGTTGAGCTTTCATACACTTATAGCTCTAGTGCATCCGTTGCATGGCAATCCCTACTCACTCACATTGATATCTATTAATGGCCATCTCCATAGCCCGTTGATACGCCTAGTTGATGTGAGACTATCTTCTCCTTTTTGTATTCTCCACAACCACCATTCTATTCCACCTATAGTGCTATGTCTATGGCTCACGCTCATATATTGCGTGAAGATTGAAAAAGTTTGAGAACATCAAAAGTATGAAACAATTGCTTGGCTTGTCATCGGGGTTGTGCATGATTTAAATATTTTGCGTGGTGAAGATGGAGCATAGCCAGACTATATGATTCTGTAGGGATAACTTTCTTTGGCCATGTTATTTTGAGAAGACATGATTGCTTAGTCAGTATGCTTGAAGTATTATTATTTTTATGTCAATATGAACTTTTGTCTTGAATCTTTCAGATTTGAATATTCATATCACAAGTAAGAAGAATTACATTGAAATTATGCCAACTAGCATTCCAAATCAAAAATTATCTTTTTATCATTTACCTACTCGAGGACGAGCAGGAATTAAGCTTGGGGATGCTTGATACGTCTCCAACGTATCTATAATTTTTGATTGCTCCATGCTATATTATCTACTGTTTTGGGCAATATTGGGCTTTATTTTCCACTTTTATATTATTTTTGGGACTAACCTATTAACCGGAGGCCCAACCCAGATTTGTTGTTTTATGCCTATTTCAGTGTTTCGAGAAAAAGGAATATCAAACAGAGTCGAAACGGAACAAAATCAAGTGGAGAAGTTATTTTTGGAAGGAAAGCAACCCAGGGAACTTGGAGTGCACGTCAGGGGAGACACGGGCTGCCCACGAGGGTGGGTGTGCGCCCACCCCCCTAGGGCGCGCCCCCTGCCTCGTGGGGTCCCCGTGGCTCCTCCGACATACTTCCTGCACCCATATATATTGTCGTACCCTTAGATCAGGAGTTCCGCCGTCAGAAGCCTCCGTAGCCACCGAAAACCAATCTAGACCCATTCTGGCACCCTACCGGAAGGGGCAATCCTTCTCCGGTGGCCATCTTCATTATCCCGGTGCTCTCCATGACGAGGAGGGAGTAGTTCTCCCTCGGGGCTGAGGGTATGTACCAGTAGCTATGTGTTTGATCTCTCTCTCTCTCTCTCGTGTTCTTGTGGTGATACGATCTTGATGTATCGCGAGCTTTGCTATTATAGTTGGATCCTATGATGTTTTCTTCCCCCCCCCCTCTACTCTCTTGTAATGAATTGAGTTTCCCCTTTGAAGTAATCTTATCGGATTGAGTCTTTAAAGATTTGAGAACACTTGATGTATGTCTTGCTGTGGATATCTGTGGTGACAATGGGATATCACGTGATTCACTTGATGTATGTTTTGGTGACCAACTTGTGGGTTCCGCCCATGAACCTATGCATAGGGGTTGGCACACGTTTTCGTCATGATTCTCCGATAGAACTTTGGGGCACTCTTTGAGGTCCTTTGTGTTGGTTGAATAGATGAATCTGAGATTGTGTGATGCATATCGTATAATCATGCCCACGGATACTTGAGGTGACATTGGAGTATCTAGGTGACATTAGGGTTTTGGTTGATTTGTATCTTAAGGTGTTATTCTAGTACGAACTCTAGGGCTGTTTGTGACACTTATAGGAATAGCCCAATAGATTGATTGGAAAGAATAACTTTGAGGTGGTTTCGTACCCTACCATAATCTCTTCGTTCGTTCTCCGCTATTAGTGACTTTGGAGTGACTCTTTGTTGCATGTTGAGGGATAGTTTTATGATCCAATTATGTTAGTATTGTTGAGAGGACTTACACTAGTGAAAGTATGAACCCTAGGCCTTGTTTCAACACATTGCAATACCGTTTACGCTCACTTTTATCATTAATTAGCTTGCTGTTTTTATATTTTCAGATTACAAAAACCTTTATCTACTATCCATATACCACTTGTATCACCATCTCTTCGCCGAACTAGTGCACCTATACAATTTACCATTGTATTGGGTGTGTTGGGGACACAAGAGACTCTTTGTTATTTGGTTGCGGGGTTGCTTGAGAGAGACCATCTTCATCCTACACCTCCTACGGATTGATAAACCTTAGGTCATCCACTTGAGGGAAATTTGCTACTGTCCTACAAACCTATGCACTTGGAGGCCCAACAACGTCTACAAGAAGAAGGTTGTGTAGTAGACATCAGAAGACTCATTGAGTGATATTGATTTCTCGTCTGTTCCAAGCATATACCTGTAGCGGCTGCTGCCTCTCGTACCGTGGAGATCTCCGGACTGAATCAAAGTCTGGAACGGGCCAGAGAAGAAATTGGCCAATTAAAAATGCAGTTGAGGGATAAACAAGGTATGCACAAGCGTTGCGTGCATTTATTGTGAAATAAATGTTCAGTATGGAATAAGCCGCATAATTTGTGCTAGGGTTTATGACCGAAGTCGAGGCCCTCAAAAGGGCCGTTGCCGAGGCCGAGAAAAAGGCGGACACGGAGCGGGCTCTTCGTGAGAAACATGAAGCCAGAGTTATTAAAAATGAGCAGGAGCTGCAAGAGGCCGTAAGTAAATGCGAGGCCTTGGAGCAGAGTTTAACGGAGAAAGAGTCCGAACTCACCAAGGCGCGTCAAGCCATGAGCGACGCCCAGGGGGAAACCCAAGGCGCCCTGCAGGGGATCCAAGAGGCGAGGAAGATCGCGGCGGGTAAGGCTTTTCCCATGTAAAGCAAGTATTTGAAGGGAAAACTATATTTCTGATTGTGAATCCGGACTTCTCAGGTGTATTTGCCGAGCTACCTCACAGTATATCAGATGCCGCTCACTTCTACCGAGCCGAAGGAAGGAACACCGCCGATAAGCTCTTTTGGTCACAGTATTTGGCACCGAATTATCCGGTGCCTTTTGCTGATCAACTGAAACAGCTGATCGAACTGCATAAGGCGGCGGAACTAGCCATGAAAGATGTGGTTATCCGGCTATGGCCTACCGAGCCGATTCCAAGCAACTACTTCGGGCTCGTGAGGCGGCTTGTAAGCGCTTGCCCTCAACTTGATGTCATCAAGCGGTCGGTCTGTATAGAAGGAGCGCGAATGGCCTTCGCCCTCGCAAAGGTGCACTGGGGGAAGATGGATGTCGAAAAGCTAGTGACCGAGGGACCGCCAGAGGGGAAGGAGCACCGCAAGCCCGAATTGTATTATAAGAGTGTCCTGAAAGGATCCTACCTTGCAGCGGAGCTATGTACCATGGACATTATATTTCCATGAATGCCAATCATGTTATCCGTTGTGATGTTTGAACAAGGTCGCTAATATGTCGCCTGTTATACAAAAGTTTACCCTCCTGTGCGGCCGTTTGTATGTTAAGGCCGAGAGTTGGCCAGTCGTCGGCTTCTGCCCCCACGTAAGGAGTACGGGGGTGTTCGGGATAAACCTGAGCACTCTTTATCCCAGTTTTGGGTACTCCGAAGGAGGTGCTCAGCACAACGAACCAGGCAATCGGACTATAGGGCTTTATCACTCTCACTTAGCCATAGGAGCTTTAGTATGGTCGGCGCAGCCCCTTGTGTTCGGAAGACCGTACTAGGGGCTCTATAAGCGCCTGGTCGGAGAAAAAGCCGATCCATCGCACGCTGCATTGGTTATGGCATTATGCGCGAGAAATCCTTAAAGATTTTGTGACCGCTCGAACAGCTGACCAGCTCTCGCTGTATCATGATGATAACCCACAAGTATAGGGGATTGCAACAGCTTTCGAGGGTAGAGTATTCAACCCAAATTTATTGATTCGACACAAGGGGAGCCAAAGAATATTCTCAAGTATTAGCAGCTGAGTTGTCAATTCAACCACACCTGGAAACTTAGTATCTGTAGCAAAGTGTTTAGTAGCACAGTATTATGATAGTGGTGGTAGCGGTAACAAAAGTAAAGACAGCAAAAGTAATGTTTTTGGTATTTTGTAGTGATTGTAACAGTAGCAGCGGGAAAGTAAATAAGCGTAAACTAGTATATGGAAAACTCGTAGGCACCGGAACAGTGATGGATAATTATGGCGGATGCGGTTCATCATGTAACAGTCATAACATAGGGTGACACAGAACTAGCTCCAATTCATCAATGTAATGTAGGCATGTATTCCGTATATAGTCATACGTGCTTATGGAAAAGAACTTGCATGACATCTTTTGTCCTACCCTCCCGTGGCAGCGGGATCCTATTGGAAACTAAGGGATATTAAGGCCGCTTTTAATAGAGAACCGGAACAAAGCATTAACACATAGTGAATACATCAACTCCTCAAACTATGGTCATCACCGGGAGTGGTCCCAATTATTGTCACTTCGGGGTTGCCGGATCATAACACATAGTAGGTGACTATAGACTTGCAAGATAGGATCAAGAACTCACATATATTCATGAAAACATAATAGGTTCAGATCTGAAATCATGGCACTCGGGCCCTAGTGACAAGCATTAAGCATAGCAAAGTCATAGCAACATCAATCTCAGAACATAATGGATACTAGGGATCAAACCCTAACAAAACTAACTCGATTACATGATAAATCTCATCCAACCCATCACCGTCCAGCAAGCCTACGATGGGATTATTCACGCACGGCGGTGAGCATCATGGAATTGGTGATGGAGGATGGTTGATGATGACGACAACGACGAATCCCCCTCTCCGGAGCCCCGAACGGACTCCAGATCAGCCCTCCTGAGTGGTTTTAGGGCTTGGCGGCGGCTCCATATCATAAAACGCGATGATTTCTTCTCTCTAATTGTTCTCTCTCCGAAAGCAAATATATAGAGTTGGAGTTGGCGTCGGAGGGCATCCAGGGGGCCCACGAGGTAGGGGGGCGCACCCTAGGGGGGCACCCCCCACCCTTGTGAGAAGGGTGTGGGCCCCCTAGTCTTCATCTTTGGCGAGGATTTTTTATTATTTTTGCTAAGATGTTCTGTGGAGTTTCAGGTCATTCCGAGAATATTTGTTTTCTACACATAAAACAACACCATGGCAATTCTGCTGAAAACAGCGTTAGTCCGGGTTATTTCCATTCAAATCATACAAGTTAGAGTCCAAAACAAGGGCAAAAGTGTTTGGAAAAGTAGATATGACGGAGACGTATCAACTCCCCCAAGCTTAAACCCTTGCTTGTCCTCAAGCAATTCAGTTGACAAACTGAAAGAAAGAAAGAAAAAATTTTACAAACTCTGTTTGCTCTTATTGTTGTAACTATGTCAAGCCAGCATTCAAGTTTTCAGCATAGATCATAACTAACCACATTCGCAATAATTCTCAGGTCTCATGATTACTCATATCAATAGCATAATCAATTAGCAAGTATAGTAATAAATCTCGGATGACAACACTTTCTCAAAACAATCATAATATGATATAACAAGATGGTATCTCGCTAGCCCTTTCTGAGACCGCAAAACATAAATGCAGAGCACCTTTAAAGATCAAGGACTGACTAGACATTGTAATTCATGGTAAAAGAGATCCAATCATAGTCATACCCAATATAAATTAACAGTGATAAATGCAAATGACGGCTGTGCTCTCCAGCTAGTGCTTTTTAATAAGAGGGTGATGACTCAACATAAAAGTAAATGGATAGGCCCTTCGCAGAGGGAAGCAGGGATTTGTAGAGGTGCCAGAGCTCGGTTTTGAAATAGAGATAAATTGCATTTTGAGCGATATACTTTCATTGTCAACATAACAACTAAGAGATGGCGATATCTTCCATGCTAAACACATTATAGGTGGTTCCCAAACAGAATGGTAAAGTTTATACTCCCTCTCCACCAACAAACATCAATCCATGGCTTGCTCGAAACAACGAGTGCCCCCAACATACATCAGGTCCCAGGGGGAGTTTTGTTCGCAATTAATTTTGATTTAGTTTGCATAAAGCATGGGACTGGGCATCCTGGTGACCAGCCATTTTCTCGTGAGTGAGAAGCGGAGTCCACTCCTCTTGAGAATAACCCGCCTAACACGGAAGATAAGGACAGCCTTGGTTGATACATGAGCTATTCGAGCATACAAAACAGAATGTTTATTTGAAGGTTTAGAGTTTGGCACATACAAATTTACTTGGAACGGCAGGTAGATACCACATATAGGTAGGTATGGTGGACTCATCTGGAATAACTTTGGGATTTAAGGGATTGGATGCACAAGCAGTATTCCCACTTAGTACAGGTGAAGGCTAGCAAAAGACTGGGAAGCGACCAACTAGAGAGCGACAACAGCCATGTACATGCATTAAAATTAATAAACATTGGATGCAAGCATGAGTAGGATATAATCCACCATGAACATAAATATCGTGAAGGCTATGTTGATTTTGTTTCAACTACATGCGTGAACATGTGCCAAGTCAAGTCACTTAAATCATTCAAAGGAGGATACCACCCCATCATACCACATCATAATCATCTCAATAGCATGTTGGCACACAAGGTAAACCATTATAACTCATAGCTAATTGTTGGAAATATGCCCTAGAGGCAATAATAAATTGGTTATTATTTTATTTCCTTGTTCATGATAATCGTTTATTATCCATGCTAGAATTGTATTGATAGGAAACTCAGATACATGTGTGGATACATAGATAACACCATGTCCCTAGTAAGCCTCTAGTTGACTAGCTCGTTGATCAATAGATGGTTACGGTTTCCTGACCATGGACATTGGATGTCGTTGATAACGGGATCACATCATTGGGAGAATGATGTGATGGACAAGACCCAATCCTAAGCCTAGCACAAAGATCGTGTAGTTCGTATGCTAAAGCTTTTCTAATGTCAAGTATCATTTCCTTAGACCATGAGATTGTGCAACTCCTGGATATCGTAGGAATACTTTGGGTCTGCCAAACGTCACAACGTAACTGGGTGGCTATAAAGGTACACTATAGGTATCTTCGAAAGTGTTTGTTGGGTTGGCACGAATCGAGACTGGGATTTGTCACTCCGTGTAAACGGAGAGGTATCTCTGGGCCCACTCGGTAGGACATCATCATAATGTGCACAATGTGATCAAGGAGTTGATCACGGGATGATGTGTTACGAAACGAGTAAAAGAGACTTGCCGGTAACGAGATTGAACACGGTATCGGGATACCGACGATCGAATCTCGGGCAAGTATCATACCGCTAGACAAAGGGAATTGTATACGGGATTGATTAAGTCCTTGACATCGTGGTTCATCCGATGAGATCATCGTGGAACATGTGGGAGCCAACATGGGTATCCAGATCCCGCTGATGGTTATTGAGCGGAGAGTCATCTCGGTCATGTCTGCATGTCTCCCGAACCCGTAGGGTCTACACACTTAAGGTTCGGTGACGCTAGGGTTATAGAGATATTAGTATGCGGTAACCCGAAAGTTGTTTGGAGTCCCAGATGAGATCCCGGACGTCACGAGGAGTTCCGGAATGGTCCGGAGGTAAAGATTTATATATGGGAAGTCTTGTTTTGGTCGCCGGAAAAGTTTCGCGCATTATCGATATTGTACCGGGAGTGCCGAAAGGGGTCCGGGGGTCCACCAAGGGGGTCCACCTGCCCCGGGGGGGGGGCACATGGGCTGTAGGGGTGTGCGCCTTGGCCTATATGGGCCAAGGGCACCAGCCCCAAGAGGCCCATGCGCCAAGAGATAAGGGAAAGGAAGAGTCCTAAAGGGGGAAGGCACCTCCTAGGTGCCTTTGGGAGGATGGACTCCTCCCTGGCCGCACCCTTCCTTGGAGGAAGGGCCAAGGCTGCGCCCCCCCTCTCCCTTGGCCCTATATATAGTGGGGGGAAGGGAGGGCAGCAACACCTAAGCCCTGGCACCTCCCTCTCCCTCCCATGACACATCTCCCTCCTCCCGCAGCGCTTGGCGAAGCCCTGTTGGAATCCCGCTATTTCCACCACCACGCCGTCGTGCTGCTGGATCTCCATAAACCTCTCCTCCCCCCTTGCTGGATCAAGAAGGAGCAGACATTGCTGCTCCGTACGTGTGTTGAACGCGGAGGTGCCGTCCGTTCGGCGCTAGGATCATCGGTGATTTGGATCACGACGAGTACGACTCCATCAACCCCGTTCTCTTGAATGCTTCCGCGCGCGATCTACAAGGGTATGTAGATCCACTCCTCCCTTGTTGCTAGATGACTCCATAGATAGATCTTGGTGACACGTAGGAAAATTTTGAATTTATGCTACGTTCCCCAACACTAATCAAGCATGGCACAAGCAACTATGATCTCTAATTGTCATTGCAAACATGTTTATTCATAATAAGCTGAATCAAGAATGAGGGACTCATCATATTTACGAAAACAAAAGAGGTCGAGTTCATACCAACTTTTCTCATCTCAGTCAGTCCATCATATATCATCGTAATTGCCTTTCACTTGCACGACCGAACGGTGTGAATAATAATAAGAGTGTACGTGCATTGGACTAAGCTGGAATCTACGAGCATTCAATTAACAGGAGAAGACAAGGCAATATGGGCTCTGGGTTAAATCAACAATAATGCATATAAGGGCCACTTCAACAATTTAATTATGGTCTTCTCCTACTAACCCCCAAAATAAAAGAAAAGAAAAGAAATAAAACTATTTCCACGGGAAAGCTCCCAACAAGCAAAAGAAGAACGGGAAATATTTTTGGGTTTTCTTTTTAATTATTATTACTACAGCAGAAAAATAAACTACTACTATTTTTTGGTTTTTCTTAAGGTTTAACAAACACACAAGAAGAAAGCAGGAAAAAGAAAATAAACTAGCATGGATATTACAGTGAAAAAGTATGAGCACCGACATCTAGCAATGAGTGTGTGTGAACATAAATGTAATGTCAGTGAGAAATACGTACTCCCCCAAGCTTAGGCTGTTGGCCTAAGTTGGTCTATGGCCACGGCTGGCCTGGCGGATATCCATAATAATAGTTGTTGGGGTCGTACTTGAAGGAAATATACCCTAGAGGCAATAATAAAGTTATTATTTATTTCCTTATATCATGATAAATGTTTATTATTCATGCTAGAATTGTATTAACCGGAAACATGATACTTGTGTGAATACATAAACAAACAAAGTGTCACTAGTATCCCTCTACTTGACTAGCTCGTTAAATCGAAGATGGTTATGTTTCCTAACCATAGACATGAGTTGTCATTTGATTAACGAGATCACATCATTAGGAGAATGATGTGATTGACATGACCCATTCCATTAGCTTAGCACCCGATCATTTAGTATGTTGCTATTGCTTTCTTCATGACTTATACATGTTCCTATGACTATGAGATTATGCAACTCCCGTTTACCGGAGGAACACTTTGTGTGCTACCAAATGTCACAACGTAACTGGGTGATTATAAAGGTTCTCTACAGGTGTCTCCAAAGGTACATGTTGGGTTGGCGTATTTTGAGATTAGGATTTGTCACTCCGATTGTCGGAGAGGTATCTCTGGGCCCTCTCGGTAATGCACATCACTTAAGCCTTGCAAGCAATGCAACTAATAAGTTAGTTGCAAGATGATGTCTTATAGAACGAGTAAAGAGACTTTCCGGTAACAAGATTGAACTAGGTATTGAGATACCGACGATCGAATCTCGGGCAAGTAACATACCGATGACAAAGGGAACAAACGTATGTTGTTATGCGGTCTGACCGATAAAGATCTTCATAGAATATGTAGGAGCCAATATGAGAATCCAGGTTCCGCTATTGGTTATTGACCGGAGACGTGTCTCGGTCATGTCTACATTGTTCTCGAACCCGTAGGGTCCGCACGCTTAACGTTATGATGACAGTTTCATTATGAGTTTATATATTTTGATGTATTGAAGGTTGTTCGGAGTCCCGGATGTGATCACGGACTTGACGAGGAGTCTCGAAATGATCGAGACATAAAGATCGATATATTGGACGACTATATTTGGACACCGGAAAGGTTTCGGGTGAGATTGGGACAATACCGGATCACCGGGAGGTTATCGGAACCCCCCGGGAGGTATATGGGCCTTATTGGGCCTTAGTGGAAGGAGGGGAAAGGAGCAAGGGAGGGGGCGCCCCCCCCAAGCCCAATCCGAATTGGGAGGGGGGCCGGCCCCCCTTTCCTTCCTCCCTCCTTCCTCTTCCTTCCCTCTCCTACTCCTAATAGGAAAAAGGGGAGTCCTACTCCCTATGGGAGTTGGACTCCCCCTTAGGGCGCGCCACCCTCCTTGGCCGGCCCCCTCCTCCACTCCTTTATATACGGGGGCAAGGGGGCACCCCATAGACACAAGAATTGATCATTGATCTCTTAGCCATGTGCGGTGCCCCCCTCCACCATAATCCTCGATAATATTGTAGCGGTGCTTAGGCGAAGCCCTGCGACGGTAGAACATCAAGATCGTCACCACGCCGTTGTGCTGACGGAACTCATCCCCGACAATTTGCTGGATCGGAGTCCGGGGATTGTCATCGAGCTGAACGTGTGCTAGAACTCGGAGGTGCCGTAGTTTCGGTGCTTGATCGGTCGGGCCGTGAAGACGTACGACTACATCAACCGCGTTGTGCTAACGCTTCCGCTTCCGGTCTACGAGGGTACGTAGACAACACTCTTCCCTCTCGTTCCTATGCATCACCATGATCTTGCGTGTGCATAGGATTTTTTTTTAAATTACTACGTGTCCCAATAGTGGCATCCGAGCCTAGGTTTTATGCGTTGATGTTATGCAGAGTAGAACACAAGTGAGTTGTGGGTGATATAAGTCATACTACTTACCAGCATGTCATACTTTGGTCCGGCGGTATTGTTGGATGAAGCGGCCCGGACCGACATTACGCGTACGCTTACGCGAGACTGGTTCTACCGACATGCTTTGCACACAGGTGGCTGGCGGGTGTCAGTTTCTCCAACTTTAGTTGAACCGAGTGTGGCTACGCCCGGTCCTTGCGAAGGTTAAAACAGCACCAACTTGACAAACTATCGTTGTGGTTTTGATGCGTAGGTAAGAACGATTCTTGCTAAGCCCGTAGCAGCCACGTAAAACTTGCAACAACAAAGTAGAGGACGTCTAACTTGTTTTTGCAGGGCATGTTGTGATGTGATATGGTCAAGACATGATGCTAAATTTTATTGTATGAGATGATCATGTTTTGTAACCGAGTTATCGGCAACTGGCAGGAGCCATATGGTTGTCGCTTTATTGTATGCAATGCAATCGCGCTGTAATGCTTTACTTTATCACTAAGCGGTAGTGATAATCATGGAAGCATAAGATTGGCGAGACGACAACGATGCTACGATGGAGATCAAGGTGTCGCGCCGGTGACGATGGTGATCATGACGATGCTTCGGAGATGGAGATCACAAGCACAAAATGATGATGGCCATATCATATCACTTATATTGATTGCATGTGATGTTTATCTTTTATGCATCTTATCTTGCTTTGATTGACGGTAGCATTATAAGATGATCTCTCACTAAATTTCAAGATAAAAGTGTTCTCCCTAAGTATGCACCGTTGCCAAAGTTCGTCGTGCCCAGACACCACGTGATGATCGGGTGTGATAAGCTCTACGTCCATCTACAACGGGTGCAAGCCAGTTTTGCACATGCAGAATACTCAGGTTAAACTTGACGAGCCTAGCATATGTAGATATGGCCTCAGAACACTAAGACCGAAAGGTCGAGCGTGAATCATATAGTAGATATGATCAACATAGTGATGTTCATCATTGAAAGCTACTCCATTTCACGTGATGATTGGTTATGGTTTAGTTGATTTGGATCACGTGATCACTTAGAAGATTAGAGGGATGTCTTTCTAAGTGGGAGTTCTTAAGTAATATGATTAATTGAACTTAAATTTATCATGAACTTAGTCCTAGTAGTATTAGCATATCTATGTTGTAGATCAATAGCTCGCGTTTAGCTCCCCTGTTTTATTTATGATATGTTCCTAGAGAAAACTAAGTTGAAAGATGTTAGTAGCAATGATGCGGATTGGATCCGTGATATGAGGTTTATCCTCATTGCTGCACAGAAGAATTATGTCCTTAATGCACCGCTAGGTAACAGACCTATTGCAGGAGTAGATGAGACGTCATGAATGTTTGGCTAGCTCAATATGATGACTACTTGATAGTTTAGTGCACCATGCTTAACAGCTTAGAATCGGGACTTCAAAGACGTTTTGAACGTCATGGATCATATGGATGTTCCAGGAGTTGAAGTTAATATTTCAAGCAAATACCCGAGTTGAGAGATATGAAGTCTCCAACAAGTTCTATAGCTAAAAGATGGAGGAGAATAGCTCAAGCAGTGAGCACTTGTTCAGATTGTCTGGGTACTACAATTGCTTGAATCAAGTGGGAGTTAATCTTCCAGATAAAATAGTGATTGACAAAATTCTCTAGTCACCATCACCAAGTTAGTAGAACTTCGTGATGAACTATAGTATGCAAGGGATGATGAAAACAATTCCCGAGCTTTTCATGATGATGAAATCAATGAAGGTAGAAATCAAGAAAGAGCATCAAGTGTTGATGATTAACAAGACCACTAGTTTCAAGAAAAGGGCAAAGGGAAAGAAAGGGAACTTCAAGAAGAACGGCAAGCAAGTTGCTGCTCAAGTGAAGAAGCCCAAGTCTGGTCCTAAGCCTGAGACTAAGTGCTTCTACTGCAAAGGGACTGGTCACTGGAAGCGGAACTGCCCCAAGTATTTGGTGGATAAGAAGGATGGCAAAGTGAACAAAGGTATATTTGATATACAGATTATTGATGTGTATTTTACTAGTGTTTGTAGCAACCCCTCGGTATTTGATACTGGTTCAGTTGCTAAGAGTAGTAACTCGAAACGGGAGTTGTAGAATGAAAAGAGACTAGTTAAGGGTGAAGTGACGATGTGTGTTGGAAGTGGTTCCAAGATTGATATGATCATCACCGCACACTCCCTATACTTTCGGGATTAGTGTTGAACCTAAATAAGTGTTATTTGGTGTTTGCGTTGAGCATGAATATGATTTGATCATGTTTATTGCAATACCGTTATTCATTTAAGTAAGAGAATAAATTGTTGTTCTGTTTACATGAATAAAACCTTCTATGGTCATACACCCAATGAACTGGTTTGTTGGATCTCGATTGTGGTGATACACATTCTCATAATATTGAAGCCAAAAGATACAAAGTTAATAATGATAGTGCAACTTATTTGTGGCACTGCCGTTTAGGCCATATTGGTGTAAAGCGCATGAAGAAAATCCATGCTGATGGGATTTTGGAATCACTTGATTATGAATCAGTTGATGCTTGCGAACCGTGCCTCATGGGCAAGATGACTAAGACTCCGTTCTCCGGAACAATGGAGCGAGCAACAGATTTGTTGGAAATAATACATACTGATGTATGCAGTCCAATGAGTGTTGAGGCTCGCGGCGGGTATCGTTATTTTCTGACCTTCATAGATGATTTGAGTAGATATGGGTATATCTACTTGATGAAACATAAGTCTGAAACATTTGAAAAGTTCAAAGAATTTCAGAGTGAAGTGGAAAATCATCGTAACAAGAAAATAAAGTTTCTACGATCTGATCGCAGAGGCGAATATTTGAGTTACGAGTTTAGCCTTCAATTAAAACAATGTGGAATAGTTTCACAAACTCATTCCACCTAGAACACCACAGCGTAATGGTGTGTCCGAACGTCATAACCGTACTTTATTTGATATAGTGCAATCTATGATGTCTCTTACTGATTTACCACTATAGTTTTGAGATTATGTATTAGAGACAGCTACATTCATGTTAAATAGGGCACCATCTAAATCCGTTGAGACAACACCGTATGAACTATGGTTTGGCAAGAAACCTAAGTTGTCGTTTCTTAAAGTTTGAGGTTGCAATGCTTATGTGAAAAAGTTTCAACCTGATAAGCTAAAACCCAAATCGGAGAAGTGCGTCTTCATAGGATACCCAAAAGAAAATGTTGGGTACACCTTCTATCACAGATCCGAAGGCAAGATATTCATTGCTGAGAATGGATCCTTTCTAGAGAAGGAGTTTCTCTCGAAAGAAGTGAGTGGGACAAAAGTGGAACTTGATGAGGTAACTATACATGCTCCCTTATTGGAAAGTAGTTCATCACAGAAATCTGTTCCTGTGACTACTACACCAATTAGTGAGGAAGCTAATGATGATGATCATGTAACTTCAGATCAAGTTACTACCGAACCTCGTAGGTAAACCAGAGTGAGATCCGCACCAGAGTGGTACGGTAATCCTGTTCTGGAGGTCATGTTACTTGACCATGACGAACCTACGAACTGTGAGGAAGCGATGATGAGCCCAGATTCCGCGAAATGGCTTGAGGCCATGAAATCTGAGATGAGATCCATGCATGAGAACAAAGTATAGACTTTGATTGACTTGCCCATTGATCGGCGAGCCATTGAGATTAAATGGATCTTCAAGAGGAAGACGGATGTTGATAGTAGTGTTACTATCTACAAAGCTAGCATTATTGCTAAAAGGTTTTTGACAAGTTCAAGGTGTTGACTACGATGAGAGTTTCTCACTCGTATCTATGCTTAAGTCTGTCCGAATCATGTTAAAAATTGCCGCATTCTATGAAATCTGGCAAATGGATAAACAAAACTGCATTCCTTAATGGAATTATTAAAGAAGAGTTGTATATGATGCAACCAGAAGGTTTTGTCAATCCTAAAGGTACTAACAAAATATGCAAGCTCCAGCGATCCATCTATGGACTGGTGCAAGCATCTCGGAGTTGGAATATACGCTTTGATAAGTTGATCAAAGCATATAGTTTTATACAGACTTGAAGCCTGTATTTACAAGAAAAGTGAGTGGGAGCACTACAACGTTTCTGATAAGTATATGTGAATGACATATTGTTGATCAGAGATAATGTAGAATTATTCTGCAAAGCATAAAGGAATGTTTGAAAGGAGTTTTTTTTTCAAAGAAAGACCTCGGTGAAGCTACTTACATATTGAGCATCAAGATCTATAGAGATAGATCAAGACGCTTGATAAGTTTTTCAATGAGTACATACCTTGACAAGATTTTGAAGTAGTTCAAAATGGAATGGTCAAATAAAGAGTTCTTGCCTGCGTTACAAGGTGTGAAGTTGAGGAAGACTCAAAACCTGACCACGGCAGAAGATAGAGAGAGAATGAAAGTCATTCCCTATGCCTCAGTCATAGGTTCTATAAAGTATGCCATGCTGTGTACCAGACCTATTGTATACCCTGCCCTAAGTTTGGCAAGGGAGTACAATAGTGATCTAGGAGTAGATCACTGGACATTGGTCAAAATTATCCTTAGTGGAATAAGGATATGTTTCTCGATTATGGAGGTGACAAAAGGGTCGTCGTAAAGGGTTACGTCGATGCAAGTTTTGACACTCATCCAGATGACTCAAAGTCTCAATCTGGATACATATTGAAAGTGGGAGTAATTAGCTAGAGTAGCTCCGTGCAGAGCATTATTGACATAGAAATTTGCAAAGTACATACGGATCTGAATGTGGCAGACCCGTTGACTAAACTTTCCTCACAAGCAAAACATGATCACACCTTAGTACTCTTTGGGTATTAAGCACATAGCGATGTGAACTAGATTATTGACTCTAGTAAACCCTTTGGGTGTTGGTCACATGACGATGCGAACTATGGGTGTTAATCACATGGTGATGTGAACTATTGATGTTAAATCACATGGCGATGTGAACTAGATTATTGACTCTAGTGCAAGTGGGAGACTGAAGGAAATATGCCCTAGAGGCAATAATAAAGTTATTATTTATTTCCTTATATCATGATAAATGTGTATTTTTCATGCTAGAATTGTATTAACCGGAAACATGATACTTGTGTGAATACATAAACAAACAAAGTGTCACTAGTATTCCTCTACTTGACTAGCTCGTTAAATCGAAGATGGTTATGTTTCCTAACCATAGACATGAGTTTTCATTTGATTAACGGGATCACATCATTAGGAGAATGATGTGATTGACATGACCCATTCCATTAGCTTAGCACCCGATCGTTTAGTATGTTGCTATTGCTTTCTTCATGACTTATACATGTTCCTATGACTATGAGATTATGCAACTCCGTTTATCGGAGGAACACTTTGTGTGCTACCAAACGTCACAACGTAACTGGGTGATTATAAAGGTTCTCTACAGGTGTCTCCAAAGGTACATGTTGGGTTGGCGTATTTCGAGATTAGGATTTGTCACTCTGATTGGCGGAGAGGTATCTCTGGGCCCTCTCGGTAATGCACATCACTTAAGCCTTGCAAGCAATGCAACTAATAAGTTAGGTGCAAGATGATGTATTATAGAACGAGTAAAGAGACTTGCCGGCAACGAGATTGAACTAGGTATTGAGATACCGACGATCGAATCTCGGGCAAGTAACATACCGATGACAAAGGGAACAAACGTATGTTGTTATGCGGTCTGACCGATAAAGATCTTCGTAGAATATGTAGGAGCCAATATGAGCATCCAGGTTCCGCTATTGGTTATTGACCGGAGACGTGTCTCGGTCATGTCTACATTGTTCTCGAACCCGTAGGGTCCGCACGCTTAACGTTACGATGACAGTTTCATTATGAGTTTATATATTTTGATGTACCGAAGGTTGTTTGGAGTCCTGGATGTGATCACGGACTTGACGAGGAGTCTTGAAATGGTCGAGATATAAATATCGATATATTGGACGACTATATTTGGACACCGGAAAGGTTCCGGGTGAGATTGGGACAATACCGGATCACCGGGAGGTTATCGGAACCCCCCAGGAGGTATATGGGCCTTATTGGGCCTTAGTGGAAAGGAGGGGAAAGGAGCAAGGGAGGGGGCGCCCCCCCAAGCCCAATCCGAATTGGGAGGGGGGCCGGCCCCCCTTTCCTTCCTCCCTCCTTCCTCTTCCTTCCCTCTCCTACTCCTAATAGGAAAAAGGGGAGTCCTACTCCCTGTGGGAGTTGGACTCCCCCTTAGGGCGCGCCACCCTCCTTGGCCGACCCCCTCCTCCACTCCTTTATATACGGGGGCAAGGGGGCACCCCATAGACACAACAATTGATCATTGATCTCTTAGCCGTGTACGGTGCCCCCCTCCACCATAATCCTCGATAATATTGTAGCGGTGCTTAGGCGAAGCCCTGCGACGGTAGAACATCAAGATCGTCACCACACCGTCGTGCTGACGGAACTCATCCCCGACACTTTGCTGGATCGGAGTCCGGGGATCGTCATTGAGCTGAATGTGTGCTAGAACTCGGAGGTGCCGTAGTTTCGGTGCTTGATCGGTCGGGCCGTGAAGACGTACGACTACATCAACCGCGTTGTGCTAACGCTTCCGCTTCCGGTCTACGAGGGTACGTAGACAACACTCTTCCCTCTCGTTGCTATGCATCACCATGATCTTGCGTGTGCGTATGATTTTTTTTAAAATTACTACGTTTCCCAACAGTACTGTGACAAGGAAGAATAGTTGGGATCATACTGATGTGCAGCGGTTATCGCCTGCTGAGCTGCAGCGTGGAGTCGAGCTGCCTCCGCTCCCCTCTCGTACTCTTCTTCCTCCTCTTTGGTAATAACATATCTTCCTTTTGTCTATGAATCAAAGAAGGCAGGAGCAGGGAGAGTAATATGGAAAACACGTCGTTTATCAAAAATTAAACGATATAAGAGAGGTGATTCAGGCCTCTCGACAAACTGATGCGAAGCCATAGAGTTATAATCTAAATATGCAGGAGGCAACTCTGTATCACCCTCACAAATGTCTATCTCAAGAAAATGAGCTAAGCGGGTTGCATAAATTCCTCCAAAGAAATCTCCATTATGTCTATTATGATGCAACCTACGAGCTACAATGGCTCCCGTATGATAAGATTGGTCTCCTAACACAGCACTCCTAAGAATGCTAAGATCAGGGACACACATGTGACATGCTTCATCCTTAGCATTTATGCATCTACCGATGAAGAGAGCAAAATAATGTATGGAAGGAAAGTGAATGCTCCCTATGGTAGCCTGCTTATATCTCTAGATTCACCTACAGTTATACTAGCAAGGAAGTTTCTAAATTCAGATTTAGGGGGATCCCTAATACTGCCCCATGATGGAAGTTTGCATGCAAGAGTGAAATCCTCTAGGTCCATGGTATAAGATTTGTCATAAAGATCAAACATGACTGAAGGAGAATTACGCGAAGATGAATACTCAAACCTCCTCACAAATGGACTTGTGAGATCATGATACTGGGGGCATTTGTTAGCCTCAAAATCCTCAAGACCGGCATTGCGCAAATATGCTTTGAATTCTTCTTTGATTCCCGCACGGTCCATAAAATTTTCCGACGGCCATTCGCAAGGCCGTACTGGAGCGTCTCTTGGTGGATCCTCGTCAGCATCGCGCATAGCAAACACGTACAAAAGTGAACCAACTTCAATAAAACTGATAGAAACTACTCCTACAAGTTCCTAGAGCCTATATCAAGCATTAGAACTACTTGGAACCATATAAATTTGACATGCAAGCTCAAGAACATGGTCACCTACGCAGCACAAATTTGCAAAGAATAAAGCACTAGAACAAAAACTAATTGGGCCAATGGAGGAGTCACATACCAAGGAACAATCTCCCCAAGCAGTTTTGCAAGAGGTGCTTTGAGCAAGGAGATCAAAAATCACAACAAAAGTGGCTGGAACTCGTGCTTGAGTTGGTTTTTCAGGTTTGTGTGAGACAGAGGAGGAAGATGGGTGCTGGGATAAGTAGAGGAGGGCCATCGTGGGCCCACGAGGCAGGGGGCGCCCTAGGGGGGCACCCACCACCCTCGTGGCCAGGTGGCAGCTCCTCCCGCGGTAATTTTTGCACAGTAAATCCTCAAATATTCCCGAAAAAATCATATTAAATTGGCATGTCATTCTGAGGACTTCTATTTTCGGGATATTTTTATGTTGCACGGATAAGTCAGGAAACACACAGAAAAATACTATTTTTACTTTATTTCTACTAATTAACAGAAAGTATAGAGAGGGTACAGAAGTTTTTGCTTCTAGTTTCATCCATCTCATGCTCATCAAAAAGAATCCACTAACAAGGTTGATCAAGTCTTGTTAACAAACTCATTCCGATAGTCATGAAACCGGAGAAATTTTGAATAACACTAAGTTACCTCAACGGGGATATGCACATCCCCAATAATAAGAATATCATATTTCTTCTTGACAGTAGGAAGAGGAAATTCAAAACCTCCAAATATAATCGATGGAATTTTTCCAATAGAGTTGATACTGTGAACTTGAGGTTGTTTCCTCGGAAAGTGTACCGTATGCTCATTACCATTAACATGAAAAGTGACATTGCCTTTGTTGCAATCAATAACAGCCCCTGCAGTATTAAGAAAAGGTCTTCCAAGAATAATAGACATACTATCATCCTCGGGAATATCAAGTATAACAAAGTCCGTTAAAATAGTAACATTTGCAACCACAACAGGCACATCCTCACAGATACCGACAGGTATAGCAGTTGATTTATCAGCCATTTGCAAAGATATTTCGGTAGGTGTCAGCTTATTCAAGTCAAGTCTATGATATAAAGAGAGAGGCATAACACTAACACCGGCTCCAAGATCACATAAAGCAGTTTTAATATAATTTCTTTTAATGGAGCAAGGTATAGTAGGTACTCCGGGGTCTCCAAGTTTCTTTGGTATTCCACCCTTAAAAGTATAATTAGCAAGCATGGTGGAAATTTCAGCTTCCGGTATCTTTCTTTTATTAGTAATGATATCCTTCATATATTTAGCATAAGGATTTGTTTTGAGCACATCAGTTAATCTCATACGCAAAAAGATAGGCCTAATCATTTCAGCAAAGCACCCAAAATCCTCATCATCCTTTTTCTTGGATGGTTTCGGAGGAAAAGGCATGGGTTTCTAAACCCAAGGTTCCCTTTCTTTACCATGTTTCCTAGCAACAAAGTCTCTTTTATCATCACGTTGATTCTTTGATTGTGGGTTATCAAGATCAATAGCAGGTTCAATTTCTACATCATTATCATTACTAGGTTGAGCATCATCATGAACATTATCATTAATATTTTCACTAGGTTCATGTTCATTACCAGATTGTGTTTCAGCATCGGACATAGAAATATCATTTGGATTATCACGTGGTTCAGCAATAGGTTCACTAGAAATTTGCACAGTTCTATCATTTTTCTTCTTCTTCTTTTTAGAAGAACTAGGAACATCAATATTATTTCTTTGAGAATCTTGCTCCATTCTCTTAGGGTGGCCATCAGGATACAAAGGTTCCTGAGTCATTCTACCAGTTCTAGTAGCCACTCTAACAACATAATCATTTTTATGACTATTCATTTCATCAAGCACTTCTTTTTGAGCCTTAAGTACTTGTTCTACTTGAGTGGTAACCATAGAAGCATGTTTGCTAACAAGTTTAAGTTCACCTTTAATATCAGCCATATAATCACCCAAGCGTCTAATCATATAAGCATTTTCTTTTAATTGTCTACCAAAATAAGCATTGAAGTCATCTTGCTTAAACATAAAGTTATCAAACTCATCCAAGCACTGACTAGCAATTTTAGTAGGAGGGACTTTAGCTTTATCATATCTATAGAGAGAATTTACCTTTACTACATGTGTCGAGATATCGGGATCAGGAGGTTCTTCAGTAAATAAAGAGTTGAGATCATATGTTTCTTCTACAGGCGGTGAATTAAGAGCATGTATTTCTTCAATAGGAGGTAAATTCTTAATGTCTTAAGCTTTAATACCTTTTTCTTTCATAGATTTCTTTGCCTCTTGCATATCTTCGGGACTGAGAAATAGAACACCTCTCTTCTTCGGAGTTGGTTTAGGAATAGGTTCAGTAATTGGCTCAGGAGCTGGCTCAGGAGCTGGCTCAGGAGCTGGCTCAGGAGGTGCCCAATTATTTTCATTTGTCAACATATTATTCAATAGAATTTCACCTTCATCCGGTGTTCTTTCCCTGAAAAGAGAACTATCACAACTATCCAGGTAATCTCTGGAAGCATCGGTTAGTCCATTATAAAAGATATCAAGTATTTCGGGTTTCTTAAGAGGATGATCAGGCAAAGCATTAAGTAACTTGAGAAGCCTCCCCCAAGCTTGTGGGAGACTCTCTTCTTTAATTTGCACGAAGTTGTATATTTCCCTCAAAATAGCTTGTTTCTTATGAGCAGGGAAATATTTAGCAGAGAAGTAATAAATCATATCCTGGGGACTACGCACACAACCAGGATCAAGAGAATTAAACCATATCTTAGCATCACCCTTTAATGAGAATGGAAATATTTTGAGTATATAAAAGTAACGCGATCTCTCATCATTAGTGAACAGGGCAGCTATATCATTTAACTTAGTAAGATGTGCCACAACAGTTTCAGATTCATAGCCATAAAACGGGTCAGATTCAACCAAAATAATTATATCAGGATCAACAAAGAATTCATAATCCTTATCAGGAACACATATAGGTGAAGTAGCAAAGCAGGGTCGGGTTTCATTTTATCTCTAAGTGATTCTTTGTTTCATTTAATTAATAACCTCTTAAGCTCATATCTATCTCTGCAAGCTAAAATAGCGGCAGAAGATTCCATATCAAAAAGATAGCCCTCAGGAATAACAGGCATATTTTCATCATCACTAGCATCATCGTATTCAGATTCAATAATTTCTTTTTCTCTAGCCCTAGCAATTTGTTCATCAAGAAATTCACCAAGGGGCACAGTAGTATCAGGCATAGAAGCAGTTTTATCATAAGTATCATGCATAGCAGAAGTGGCATCGTCAATAACATGCGACATATCAGAACGAATAGCAGAAGCAGGTGTAGGTGTCGCTAACTTACTCATAACAGAAGGTGAATCAAGTGCAGAGCTAGATGGCAGTTCCTTACCTCCCCTCGTAGTTGAGGTATAGATCTTGGTTTTTGGATCTCTCAAGTTCTTCATAGTGATAAGCAGATATAAATCCCAAGTGACTCAAAGAATAGAGCTATGCTCCCTGGCAACGGCGCCAGAAATTGGTCTTGATAACCCACAATTATAGGGGATCGCAACAGCTTTCGAGGGTAGAGTATTCAACCCAAATTTATTGATTCGACACAAGGGGAGCCAAAGAATATTCTCAAGTATTAGCAGGTGAGTTGTCAATTCAACCACACCTGGAAACTTAGTATCTGCAGCAAAGTGTTTAGTAGCACAGTAATATGATAGTGGTGGTAGCGGCAACAAAAGTAAAGACAGCAAAAGTAATGTTTTTGGTATTTTGTAGTGATTGTAACAGTAGCAGCGGGAAAGTAAATAAGCATAAACCAGTATATGGAAAAGTAGTAGGCACCGAATCAGTGATGGATAATTATGCCGGATGCGGTTCATCATGTAACAGCCATAACATAGGGTGACACAGAACTAGCTCCAATTCATCAATGTAATGTAGGCATGTATTCCGTATATAGTCATACGTGCTTATGGAAAAGAACTTGCATGACATCTTTTGTCCTACCCTCCCGTGGCAGCGGGGTCCTATTGGAAACTAAGGGATATTAAGGCCTCCTTTTAATAGAGAACCGGAACAAAGCATTAGCACATAGTGAATACATGAACTCCTCAAACTATGGTCATCACCGGGAGTGGTCCCGATTATTGTCACTTCGGGGTTGCCGGATCATAACACATAGTAGGTGACTATAGACTTGCAAGATAGGATCAAGAACTCACATATATTCATGAAAACATAATAGGTTCAGATCTGAAATCATGGCACTCGGGCCCTAGTGACAAGCATTACGCATAGCAAAGTCATAGCAACATCAATCTCAGAACATAATGGATACTAGGGATCAAACCCTAACAAAACTAACTCGATTACATGATAATTCTCATCCAACCCATCACCGTCCAGCAAGCCTACGATGGAATTACTCACGCACGGCGGTGAGCATCATGAAATTGGTGATGGAGGATGGTTGATGATGACGACGGCGACGAATCCCCCTCTCTGGAGCTCCGAACGGACTCCAGATCAGCCCTCCCGAGAGGTTTTAGGGCTTGGGGGCGGCTCCGTATCGTAAAACGCGATGATTTCTTCTCTCTGATTTTTTTCTCTCCGAAAGCAAATATATAGAGTTGGAGTTGGCGTCGGAGGGCATCCAGGGGGCCCACGAGGTAGGGGGCGCGCCCTAGGGGGGGCGCCCCCCACCCTCATGAGAAGGGTGTGGGCCCCTGGTCTTCATCTTTGGCGAGGATTTTTTATTATTTTTTCTAAGATGTTCCGTGGAGTTTCAGGTAATTCCGAGAATATTTGTTTTCTGCACATAAAACAACACCATGGCAATTCTGCTGAAAACAACGTCAGTCCGGGTTAGTTCCATTCAAATCATACAAGTTAGAGTCCAAAACAAGGGCAAAAGTGTTTGGAAAAGTAGGTACGATGGAGACGTATCACATGACAGTCAGTTTTCGGCTTTCTCTACTGAGGTGCTCATTCGGAAGAACCGGGACACAATCGCAGTAGTTCTCCCAGTGCTACCTTAGCCGATATAGCGGAATGTAAGGTACCAAAACATGGGAGCCGGGCAAACCCAACTATTCACCCAAGACATGATTCAGAGCTGATGCATATAATGCTATGAGTGAGGGGTGCTGAACTTCCATGAAGGTGTTCGGACTTTTATTGCCGTGTTACGGGGAAAACGAAGCCCCTGGCATATTTAAGGCATATCGATGTGTACGGATGCCATTTGGTGAAATGATTTCGGTAAGAAATATTCAACAGGTAAACATCATATAAATCCACATGTTGTATTTGAATAATACGTCTATGCGTATGGGTACAAGTAATGTGATAAAAATAAAAAAGAGTTGTGATAGTAGAACCTGCTATGACCAGGGGGAAGAGGTTGAGTGCGGACCCGTATTGTAGCTGGACGTTCGCTGCGGGGAATGTCTAAGGATCCCCTGACGCATTCGAGCTGCCTCTGTGGAGTCCGTCCTGGTCGGTGCAAAGGTGAACCTACGAAGGAAATATAAGAAATGTTTGCGTGCCGGAGGCCGGTTGAACTGTTGAGTTCGGCCTGTCATGGCCTTCGCCGGGATGTTTAGTTGAGCTCTGGACAAGCCGGGGTATCCTTCCGCGAAGTAGTTTGGAGCCCCTTGACGGTGTCCGGGAGCCTGGGCATCGACTCGAGGTTCGGCTGCAAGGTGCTGCTCGTTGTTCCTGCTGCTAAGGAAGCGATGTATTTGTAGGTGCCGAAGGAAGGTTCGACCTTGCCATGAACCGTGATGACGCCGCGTGGACCGGGCATTTTGAGCTTACGGTAGGCATAATGTGGCACCGCGTTGAATCGAGCGAACGCGGTTCGCCGAGCAGTGCTTGATAGTCACTGCGGAAAGGGGCGATTTCGAAGATTAACTCTTCGATACAGTAATTTTCTGGTGATCCAAAGAATACCTCAAGGGCAATGGAGCCTGTACAGCTAACCTCCATGCCTGGTATGATGCCTCTAAAAGTGGCCTTAGTGGGCTTGATCGCTGAATGATTGATGCCCATCTTGCGCACTGTATCCTGGTAAAGCAGATTTAAACTGCTACCTCCGTCCATAAGGACTCGAGTGAGGTGGAACGCATCTACTATTGGGTCGAGGATTAATGCGGCTGGATTGCCCCGATTGGCGTTAACCGGACGATCCATGCGGTTGATGGTGACCGGCCCTAGCTTATATTGTGGGACGGCGAGTTCCGTTGAGCCGCCGTCCCTGAGGGTGCATATCTGGTCCAAGTGGGCAATTTGGGTGGTATTTACCACATTCACCGATTGAGTATGGGGGGGGGGGTTTCTTTTGCCCTCTTGTGTTCGGCGATCTGGGCTCTTTGTCACTATTGTCGCTTTGAGTCCCCTCTTCGTTTTTGGCGCCTGCCTTGCCGGCTTGTTTGAAGACCCAGCATTCTCTGTTGGTATGGGTGGTTGGCGTTTCTGGGGTGCCATGAATTTGGCATTGGCGAGCGAGTATGCGGTCCAGACTGGATGGACCCGGATTTGTATTTTTGGGCGGACCTTTCCGCTGACCAGACTTTGAGACCCTGAACCCGACATTAATTGCCGTATTTTTGGCGTTTTCACCGTATTTGCGGTGCTTGTGTTTGTTGCGTCATGGTTTGCCATTGCTATCCCTAGCTTGTGATATGCCAAGTTTGCTTGTTGTATTGGTACTACGATCCAACCAGCTATCTTCGCCCGCACAAAAGCGGGTCATAAGTGTCGTGAGGGCTGCCATGGATTTTGGCTTCTCCTGGCCGAGGTGCCGGGCGGGCCATTCATCACGGATATTATGCTTAAATGCCGCTAAGGCCTCTGCATCCGGACATTCGACAATTTGGTTCTTCTTGGTTAGGAACCGGGTCCAGAATTTCCTGGCCGATTCCACTGGCTGCTGAGTTATATGACTTAAATCGTCAGTGTCCGGCGGTCGCACATAAGTGCCCTGGAAATTGTCCAGGAATGCCTCTGCCAGGTTCTCCCAACTTCCTATTGAGTTTGCCGGCAAGCTATTGAGCCAATGCCGAGCCGGCCCTTTGAGTTTGAGTGGGAGATACTTGATGGCATGTAGGTTATCCCCGCGGGACAT
The DNA here is from genome assembly GCF_018294505.1 of Triticum aestivum. Classification (NCBI taxonomy): domain Eukaryota; kingdom Viridiplantae; phylum Streptophyta; class Magnoliopsida; order Poales; family Poaceae; genus Triticum; species Triticum aestivum. The sequence goes on from NC_057800.1 coordinate 521,588,067, forward strand.
ATGAATGTGGAGGAAGAATTCTTCTATCCAAAGTGCGGGGTCTGTAGTGCCATCGTATAATTCAATGTTTACGGGTTTAAACCCTTCTGGGAATTCGTGATCCATTACTTCATCAGTGAAGCATAAGGGGTGTGCGGCGCCTCTGTGCCGGGCTATATCGCAACGCGGTTCATACGAGTCTTGTCTGCTGTGTCCGGCTCAGCCGGATTTGCTTTTAGTGTATTCGGCGTGACGATCCTCGTCGCGTATTGGTGCGCGCCCCCGTGATCCGTAGATCGATCTTGCATGTTTTTCCTTGTTTTCCAATACGTATCACAGGTCCCGTGTGTTGCCCCGGGCCTTGGTATTTTTGTTTGAGTGGCGGCGGGGTGCAGGCTGAACTTCAGGCCGAAATGCCTCTCTGGCTCGGCCACGAGGTGGCCGGTCAGCCACATCGTACAGTGGTGATGTAGGTTTCAATGCTTCCTTCTCAAAGTGGGGCAGCAACCTGCGCTTTGGGTAATTCTTGGAGGGGCGCTCGAGTTCGTATTCCTCGGCCGCAAGGACTTCGGTCCATCTATCTGCTAGCAAGTCTTGATCAACTTGAAGCTGTTGTTGCTTTTTCTTTAGGCTATTTATTGTGGCCATAAGCCGGCGCTTGAGCGCTCCTGCTCGACAGGATCCTCAGGCACGACAAATTCTTTGTTGTCGAGGCTCACCTCGTCTTTGGAGAGAGGCATGTAATTGTCCTCCTCCGATTCTCCATCTGCTGCCTGCTCTGGAGGGCTAGCTTGTTCACCCTCCTGCTCTACATCGTGCTGGAGGGGATTGTGGTTGTCTTCGGCACTATCCGGAGGGGTATTATTGTTGGGGAATGTTGCAGAAAACAAAAATTTTCCTACGGTTTCACCAAGATCCATCTAGGAGTTCATCTAGCAATGAGTGATTGGATTGCATCTACATACCTTTGTGGATCACGCGCAGAAGCCTTCAAAGAACGGGGATGAGGAAGGCGTACTCGACGTGATCCAAATCACCGGAGATCCTAGCGCCGAACGGACGGCACCTCCGCGTTCAACACACGTACGGTCAGCGTAACGTCTCCTTCTTCTTGATCCATCAAGGGGAAGGAGAGGTTGAGGAAGATGGCTCCAGCAGCAGCACGACGGCGTGGTGGTTATGGAGTTGCAGTACTCCGACAGGGCTTCGCCAAGCTCTATGGAGGAGGAGGATGTGTTGGAGAGGGAGAGGGAGGCACCAAAGATGTGTGTTATGAGAGGCCCTCCTTCCCCACTATATATAGGGAGTCCAAGGGGGGGCGCCGGCCCTAGGAGATCCAATCTCCTAGGAGGGTGCGGCCAAGGGAGGAATCCCTCCTCCCCAAGGCACCTAGGAGGTGCCTTCCCCTTTTGGGACTCTTCCCTTCCTTGAACCCTAGGCGCATGGGCCTCTTGGGACTGGTGCCCTTGGCCCATATAGGCCAAGGCGCACCCCCTACAGCCCATGTGGCCCCCCGGGGCAGGTGGCCCCACCCGGTGGACCCCTGGGACCCTTCCGGTGGTCCCGGTACAATACCAATGACCCCGAAACTTGTCCCGATGGCCGAAATAGCACTTCCTATATATAATTCTTTACCTCCGGACCATTCCGGAACTCCTCGTGACGTCCGGGACTCCGAACAACATTCGGGTTACTGCATATACATATGCCTACAACCCTAGCGTCACCGAACCTTAAGTGTGTAGACCCTACGGGTTCGGGAGACATGTAGACATGACCGAGATCGCTCTCCGGTCAATAACCAACAGCGGGATCTGGATACCCATGTTGGCTCCCACATGCTCCTCGATGATCTCATCGGATGAACCACGATGTCGAGGATTCAAGCAACCCCGTATACAATTCCCTTTGTCAATCGGTATGTTACTTGCCCGAGATCCGATCGTCGGTATCCCAATACCTCGTTCAATCTCGTTACCGGCAAGTCACTTTACTCGTACCGTAATGCATGATCCCTTGACCAGACACTTGGTCACTTTGATCTCATAATGATGATGCATTACCGAGTGGGCCCAGTGACACCTCTCCGTCATACGGAGTGACAAATCCCATTCTTGATCCATGTCAACCCAACAGACACTTTCGGAGATACCCGTAGTATACCTTTATAGTCACCCAGTTACGTTGTGACGTTTGGTACACCCAAAGCACTCCTACGGTATCCGGGAGTTACACGATCTCATGGTCTAAGGAAAAGATACTTGACATTGGAAAACTCTAGCAAACGAACTATACGATCTTATGCTATGTTTAGGATTGGGTCTTGTCCATCACATCATTCTCCTAATGATGTGATCTCGTCATCAATGACATCCAATGTCCATAGTCAGGAAACCATGACTATCTGTTGATCAACGAGCTAGTCAACTAGAGGCTTACTAGGGACATGTTGGTGTCTATTATTCACACATGTATTACGATTTCCGGATAACACAATTATAGCATGAATAAAGAAAATTATCATGAACAAGGAAATATAATAATAATGCTTTTATTATTGCCTCTAGGGCATATTTCCAACGGTCTCACACTTGCACTAGAGTCAATAATCTAGTTACATTGTGATGAATCGAACACCCATGGAATTCTGGTGTTGATCATGTTTTGCTCTAGGGAGAGGTTTAGTCAACGGATCTGCTACATTCAGGTCCGTATGTACTTTACAAATATCTATTTCTCCATCTTGAACATTTTCACGAATGGAGTTGAAGCGGCGCTTGATGTGCCTTGTCTTCTTGTGAAACCTGGGCTCCTTGGCAAGAGCAATAGCTCCAGTGTTGTCACAGAAGAGCTTGATCGGCCCCGACGCATTGGGTATGACTCCTAGGTCGGTGATGAACTCCTTCACCCAAATTGCTTCATGCGCTGCGTCCGAGGCTGCCATGTACTCCGCTTCACATGTAGATCCCGCCATGACGCTCTGCTTGCAACTGCACCAGCTTACTGCCCCACCATTCAAAATATACACGTATCCGGTTTGTGACTTTGAGTCCTCCAGATCTGTGTCGAAGCTAGCGTCGACGTAACCCTTTACGACGAGCTCTTCATCACCTCCATAAACGAGAAACATTTCCTTAGTCCTTTTCAGGTACTTCAGGATATTCTTGACCGCTGTCCAGTGTTCCTTGTCGGGATTACTTTGGTACCTTCCTACCAAACTTACGGCAAGGTTTACATCAGGCCTGGTACACAGCATGGCATACATAATAGAACCTATGGCTGAGGCATAGGGGATGACACTCATCTCTTCTATATCTTCTGCCGTGGTCGGACATTGAGCTGAGCTCAATTTCACACCTTGCAACACAGGAAAGAACCCCTTCTTAGACTGATCCATATTGAACTTCTTCAATATCTTATCAAGGTATGTGCTTTTTGAAAGACCTATGAGGCGTCTTGATCTATCTCTGTAGATCTTGATGCCTAATATATAAGCAGCTTCTCCAAGGCCCTTCATTGAAAACTCTTATTCAAGTAGGCCTTTATGCTGTCCAAGAGTTCTATATCATTTCCCATCAAAAGTATGTCATCTACATATAATATGAGAAATGCTACAGAGCTCCCACTCACTTTCTTGTAAACACAGGCTTCTCCATAAGTCTGTGTAAACCCAAATGCTTTGATCATCTCATCAAAGCGAATGTTCCAACTCCGAGATGCTTGCACCAGCCCATAAATCGAGCGTTGGAGCTTGCACACCTTGTTAGCATTCTTAGGATCGACAAAACCTTCCGGCTGCATCATATACAATTCTTCCTTAAGGAAACCATTAAGGAATGCCGTTTTGACGTCCATTTGCCATATCTCATAATCATAGAATGCGGCAATTGCTAACATGATTCGGACGGACTTTAGCTTCGCTACCGGTGAGAAAGTCTCATCGTAGTCAACCCCTTGAACTTGTCGATAACCCTTAGCGACAAGCCGAGCTTTATAGATGGTCACATTACCATCCGCGTCTGTCTTCTTCTTAAAGATCCATTTATTTTCTATGGCTCGCCGCTCAACAGGCAAGTCAGTCAAAGTCCATACTTTGTTTTCATACATGGATCCTATCTCGGATTTCAAGTCTTCTAGCCATTTGTCGGAATCCGGGCCCGCCATCGCTTCTTCATAGTTCGAAGGTTCACCATTGTCTAACAACATGATTTCCAAGACAGGGTTGCCGTACCACTCTGGTGCGGAACGTGTCCTTGTGGACCTACGAAGTTCAGTAGCAACTTGATCTGAAGTTTCATGATCATCATCATTAACTTCCTCTCTAGTCGGTGCAGGCACCTCAGGAACATTTTCTTGAGTTGCGCCATTTTCCGGTTCAAGAGGTAATACTTCATCAAGTTCTACTTTCCTCCCACTTACTTCTTTCGAGAGAAACTCTTTCTCTAGAAAGGACCCATTCTTGGCAACAAAGATCTTGCCTTCGGATCTGAGGTAGAAGGTATACCCAATAGTTTCTTTAGGGTATCCTATGAAGACGCATTTTTCTGATTTGGGTTCGAGCTTTTCAGGTTGAAGTTTCTTGACATAAGCATCGCATCCCCAAACTTTTAGAAACGACAGCTTTGGTTTCTTCCCAAACCATAATTCATACGGTGTCGTCTCAACGGATTTCGACGGAGCCCTATTTAAAGTGAATGCGTCAGTCTCTAAAGCATACCCCCAAAAAGATAGCGGTAAATCGGTAAGAGACATCATAGATCACACCATATCTAATAGAGTGCGATTACGACGTTCGGACACACCATTACGCTGAGGTGTTCCAGGCGGCGTGAGCTGTGAAACTATTCCACATTTTCTTAAGTGTGTGCCAAACTCATGACTCAAGTATTCTCCTCCACGATCTGATCGCAGGAACTTGATTTTCCTGTCACGTTGATTCTCAACCTCACTCTGAAATTCCTTGAACTTTTCAAAGGTCTCAGACTTGTGTTTCATTAAGTAGATATACCCATATCTACTCAAGTCATCAGTGAGGGTGAGAACATAACGATAGCCACCGCAAGCCTCAACACTCATTGGACCGCACACATCAGTATGTATGATTTCCAATAAGTTGGTTGCTCGCTCCATTGTTCCTGAGAACGGAGTCTTGGTCATTTTACCCATGAGGCATGGTTCGCACGTGTCAAATGATTCATAATCAAGAGACTCTAAAAGTCCATCAGTATGGAGCTTCTTCATGCGTTTGACACCTATGTGACCAAGGCGGCAGTGCCACAAGTATGTGGGACTATCATTATCAATCTTACATCTTTTGGTATTCACACTATGAATATGTGTAGCATTACGCTCGAGATTCATTAAGAATAAACCATTCACCATCGGAGCATGACCATAAAACATATCTCTCATATAAATAGAACAACCATTATTCTCGGATTTAAATGAGTAGCCATCTCATATTAAACGAGATCCTAATACAATGTTCATGCTCAAACTTGGCACTAAATAACAATTATTGAGGTTCAAAACTAACCCCGTAGGTAAATGTAGAGGTAGCGTGCCGACGGAAATCAAATCGACCTTGGAACCATTCCCGACGCGCATCGTCACCTCGTCCTTCGCCAGTCTCCGCTTATTCCGTAGCTACTGCTTTGAGTTACAAATGTGAGCAACTGCACCGGTATCAAATACCCAGGAGCTACTACGAGTACTGGTAAGGTACACATCAATTACATGTATATCACATATACCTTTTGTTTTACCGGCCTTCTTGTCCGCTAAGTATTTGGGGCAGTTCCGCTTCCAGTGACCACTTTCCTTGCAATAAAAGCACTCAGTCTCGGGCTTGGGTCCATTCTTTGGCTTCTTCCCGGAAGCTTGCTTGCCGGGCGCGGCAACTCCCTTGCCGTCCTTCTTGAAGGCTTTCTTACCCTTGCCCTTCTTGAACTTAGTGGTTTTATTCACCATCAACACTTGATGTTCCTTTTTGACTTCTACCTCTGCTGATTTCAGCATTGCAAATACTTCAGGAATGGTCTTTTCCATCCCCTGCATATTGAAGTTCATCACAAAGCTCTTGTAGCTCGGTGGAAGCGACTGGAGGATTCTGTCAATGACCGCGTCATCCGGGAGATTAACTCCCAGCAGAGTCAAGCGGTTATGTAACCCAGACATAGTGAGTATGTGCTCACTGACAGAACTGTTTTCCTCCATCTTACAGCTGAAGAACTTGTCGGAGACTTCATATCTCTCGACCCGGGCATGAGCTTGGAAAACCATTTTCAGCTCTTCGAACATCTCATATGCTCCGTGTCTCTCAAAACGTTTTTGGAGCCCTGACTCTAAGCTATAAAGCATGACGCACTGAACGAGGGAGTAGTCATCGGTACGTGCCTGCCAAGCGTTCATAACGTCTTGTTCTGCAAGGAGAACAGGTGCGTCACCCAGCGGTGCTTGTAGGACATAATCTTTCTTGGCAGCTATGAGGATGATCCTCAGGTTCCGGACCCAGTCCGTGTAGTTGCTGCCATCGTCTTTCAGCTTGGTTTTCTCTAGGAACGCGTTGAAGTTGAGGACTACGTTGGCCATTTGATCTACAAGACATATTGTAAAATTTCAGACTAAGTTCATGATAATTAAGTTCATCTAATCAAATTATTCAATGAACTCCCACTTAGATAAACATCCCTCCTGTAATCTAAGTATAACATGATCCGAGTTAACTAGGCCGTGTCCGATCATCACGTGAGACAGACTAGCCAACGTCGGTGAACATCTTCATGTTGATCGTATCTTCTATACGACTCATGCTCGACCTTTCGGTCTTCTGTGTTCCGAGGCCATGTATGTACATGCTAGGCTCGTCAAGTCAACCTAAGTGTTTGCATGTGTAAATCTGTCTTACACCCGTTGTATGTGAACGTTAGAATCTATCACACCCGATCATCACGTGGTGCTTCGAAACAACGAACTGTCGCAACGGTGCACAGTTAGGGGGAACACTTTCTTGAAATTATTATGAGGGATCATCTTATTTACTACCGTCGTTCTAAGTAAACAAGATGCATAAATATGATAAACATGACATGCAATCAAATAATAAAAGTGACATGATATGGCCAATATCACATAGCTCCTTTGATCTCCATCTTGGGGCTCCATGATCATCTTGTCACCGGCATGACACCATGATCTCCATCATCGTGTCTCCATGAAGTTGCTCGCCAACTATTACTTCTACTACTATGGCTAACATGTTTAGCAATAAAGTAAAGTAATTTACATGGCGTTTCTCAATGACACGCAGGTCATACAAAAAATAAAGACAACTCCTATGGCTCCTGCCGGTTGTCATACTCATCGACATGCAAGTCGTGATTCCTATTACAATAGCATGAACATCTCATACATCACATATATATCATTCATCATTCATCACAACTTTGGCCATATCATATCACAAAGCACTTGCTGCAAAAACAAGTTAGACGTCCTCTAATTGTTGTTGCAAGTTTTGCGTGGCTGAAGTAGGGTTCTAGCAAGAACATTTTCTTACCTACGTGAAAGCCACAACATGATTTGTCAACTTCTATTTACCCTTCATAAGGACCCTTTTCATCGAATCCGCTCCAACTAAAGTGGGAAAGACAAACACCCGCCAACCACCTTATGCAACTAGTGCATGTTAGTCGGTGGAACCGGTCTCACATAAGCGTACGTGTAAGGTTGGTCCGGGCCGCTTCATCCCACAATACCGTTGAAGCAAGATAAGACTAGTAGCAGCAAGAAAGTTGACAACATCAACACCCACAACAAATTGTGTTCTACTCGTGCAAGAGAACTACGCATAGACCTAGCTCATGATGCCACTGTTGGGGAACGTTGCAGAAAACAAAAATTTTCCTACGGTTTCACCAAGATCCATCTAGGAGTTCATCTAGCAATGAGTGATTGGATTGCATCTACATACCTTTGTAGATCACGCGCGGAAGCGTTTAAAGAACGGGGATGAGGAAGGCGTACTCGACGTGATCCAAATCACCGGAGATCCTAGCGCCGAACGGACGGCACCTCCGCGTTCAACACACGTACGGTCAGCGTAACGTCTCCTTCTTCTTGATCCAACAAGGGGAAGGAGAGGTTGAGGAAGATGGCTCCAGCAGTAGCACGACGGCGTGGTGGTTATGGAGCTGCAGTACTCCGACAGGGCTTCGCCAAGCTCTATGGAGGAGGAGGATGTGTTGGAGAGGGAGAGGGAGGCACCAAAGATGTGTGTTATGAGAGGCCCTCCTTCCCCACTATATATAGGGAGTCCAAGGGGGGGTGCGGCCAAGGGAGGAATCCCTCCTCCCCAAGGCACCTAGGAGGTGCCTTCCCCTTTTGGGACTCTTCCCTTCCTTGAACCCTAGGCGCATGGGCCTCTTGGGACTAGTGCCCTTGGCCCATATAGGCCAAGGCGCACCCCCTACAGCCCATGTGGCCCCCCGGGGCAGGTGGCCCCACCCGGTGGACCCCATGGACCCTTCCGGTGGTCCCAGTACAATACCGGTGACCCCGAAACTTGTCCCGATGGCCAAAATAGCACTTCCTATATATAATTCTTTACCTCCGGACCATTCCGGAACTCCTCGTGACATTCAGGATCTCATCCGGGACTCCGAACAACATTCAGGTTACTGCATATACATATCCCTACAACCCTAGCGTCACCGAACCTTAAGTGTGTAGACCCTACGGGTTCGGGAGACATGTAGACATGACCGAGATCGTTCTCCGGTCAATAACCAACAGCGGGATCTAGATACCCATGTTGTCTCCCACATGCTCCTCGATGATCTCATCGGATGAACCACGATGTCGAGGATTCAAGCAACCCCGTATACAATTCCCTTTGTCAATCGGTATGTTACTTCCCCGAGATCCGATCGTCGGTATCCCAATACCTCGTTCAATCTCGTTACCGGCAAGTCACTTTACTCGTACCGTAATGCATGATCCCTTGACCAGACACTTGGTCACTTTGAGCTCATAATGATGATGCATTACCGAGTGGGCCCAGTGATACCTCTCCGTCATACGGAGTGACAAATCCCAGTCTTGATCCATGTCAACCCAACAGACACTTTCGGAGATACCCGTAGTATACCTTTATAGTCACCCAGTTACGTTGTGATGTTTGGTACACCCAAAGCACTCCTACGGTATCCGGGAGTTACACGATCTCATGGTCTAAGGAAAAGATACTTGACATTGGAAAACTCTAGCAAACGAACTATACGATCTTATGCTATGTTTAGGATTGGGTCTTGTCCATCACATCATTCTCCTAATGATGTGATCTCGTCATCAATGACATCCAATGTCCATAGTCAGGAAACCATGACTATCTGTTGATCAACGAGCTAGTCAACTAGAGGCTTACTAGGGACATGTTGGTGTCTATTATTCACACATGTATTACGATTTCCGGATAACACAATTATAGCATGAATAAAGACAATTATCATGAACAAGGAAATATAATAATAATGCTTTTATTATTGCCTCTAGGGCATATTTCCAACAATTATCTCTTGTGCCGGTATCACTACTTTTGCTATGGCGGGACTTAGAGCGGCGCCGCTGACGTCAGCGCTTGGGTTGCTTCTTGGAGGGCTCATCCATCATTGTCTCGTCGCCATTGCCTTCTTTGGGGGTGTCCTGTGTCCACCATGCATATATCATATGATGAGGTGGTAGTCCAGCGCCCTGTGGGCGGTGGTTCCTGCTCGTCTCCCGCATCATCGTCCATACCGTCGATGTCTTCGGAGTCCAAGTCGAGCATGTCGGTTAAATCATCGACAGTGGCTACTAAGTGGGTGGTGGGTGGGCGGCGAATTTCTTCATCGTCCGCATCCCATTCTAGCCGGACATAGTTCGGCCAAGGTTCTCCCGTCAAGGAGAGAGACCTTAATGAATTTAGCACATCGCCGAAAGGTGAGTGCTGAAAGATATCTGCAAAGGTGAACTCCATGATCGGCGCCCAATCGATAGGCACGAAAGCAGGCGGCTCGGAGTCTGTGGACAGAGACGAATCCCATGGTTCGGCGACACGGCTCTCGTAAGGGGTGAAGTCAGTATCTGGCTCTATCGCCACTGAGAGTGCGGCCTCCATGGCGGGGTATATCCCTCCGTCCTCGGATGGCGCAATTTGCTCCGGATTGAAGGCCGGAGTAGTTGCAGATGCGATCTCCCGAACACTATCCGATAGTAGAGTTACATCATGCTCGTCGTGATTGTGCGGCGCACCTGACCTGGGCTCGAATCCGTCGAAGATCAAGTCTCCGCTGATGTCGGCAGTGTAGTTTAAGTTTCCGAACCTGACCTAATGGCCAGAGGCGTAGCTCTCGATCTGCTCCAGATGGCCAAGCGAATTGGCCCACAGTGCGAAGCCGCCGAATACGAAGATCTGTACGGGGAGAAAAACCTCACCCTGGACCGCATCGTTTCCGATGATCGAAGGAGCCATCAAGCCTTACGGTGACGGCACAGTGGAACTCTCAATGAAAGCACCAATGTCGGTGTCAAAACCGGTGGATCTCGGGTAGGGGGTCCCGAACTGCGCGTCTAAGGCAGATGGTAACAGGAGGCAGGGGACACGATGTTTACCCAGGTTCGGGCCCTCTTGATGGAGGTAATACCCTACGTCCTGCTTGATTGATATTGATGATATGAGTATTACAAGAGTTGATCTACCACGAGATCGTAGAGGCCAAACACTAAAAGCTAGCCTATGGTATGATTGTCCATTGTCCTACGGACTAAACCCTCCGGTTTATATAGACACCGGAGGGGGCTAGGGTTACACAGAGTCGGTTACAAGGGAGGAGATCTACATATCCTTATTGCCAAGCTTGCCTTCCACGCCAAGGAAAGTCCCATCCGGATACGGGACAGAGTCTTCAATCTTGTATCTTCGTAGTCCAACAGTCCGGCCAAAGGATATAGTCCGGCTGTCCAGAGACCCCCTAATCCAGGACTCCCTCAGCCTTCTTTCTTCTTTTTTTGGCCTCTTTTCTTCTTCTTTTTTCGTCCGGAGTCTCATCCCGACTTCTGGGGGAATCATAGTCTCCATCATCCTTTCCTCACTTGGGACAATGCTCTAATAATGATGATCATCACACTTTATTTACTTACAACTCAATACTTAGAACGAAATATGACTCTATGTGAATGCCTCCAGCGGTGTACCGGGATGTGCAATGATGCATGAGTGACATGTATGAAAAATTATGAACGGTGGCTTTGCCACAAATACGATGTCAACTACATGATCATGCAAGCAATATGACAATGATGAAGCGTGTCATAATAACGGAACGGTGGAAATTTGCATGGAAATATATCTCGGAATGGCTATGGAAATGCCATAATAGGTAGGTATGGTGGCTGTTTTGAGGAAGGTATATGGTGGGTTTATGGTACCGGCGAAAGTTGCCCGATACTAGAGAGGCTAGCAATGGTGGAAGGGTGAGAGTGCGTATAATCCATGGACTCAACATTAGTCATAAAGAACTCACATACTTATTGCAAAAATCTATAAGTTATCAAAGCAAAGTATTACACGCATGCTCCTAGGGGGATAGATTGGTAGGAAAAGACCATCGCTCGTCCCCGACCGCCGCTCATAAGGAAGACAATCAATAAATAAATCATGCTCCGACTTCATCACATAACGGTTCACCATACGTGCATGCTACGGGAACCACAAACTTCAACACAAGTATTTCTCAAATTCACAACTACTCAACTAGCATGACTCTAATGTCACCATCTCCATATCTCAAAACAATTATCAAGTATCAAACTTCTCATAGTATTCAATGCACTTATATGAAAGTTTTTATATTATAGCAAATTTCCATGTTGTTCTAAAGGACTCTCAAAATAATATAAGTGAAGCATGAGAGAACAATAGTTTCTATAAAACAAATCCACCACCGTGCTCTAAAAGATATAAGTGAAGCACTAGAGCAAAAACTATATAGCTCAAAAGATATAAGTGAAGCACATAGAGTATTCTAATAAATTTCAAATCATGTGAGTCTCTCTCAAAAGGTGTGTACAGCAAGGATGATTATGGTAAACTAAAAAGCAAAGACTCAAATCATACAAGATGCTCCAAGCAAAACACATATCATGTGGTGAATAAAAATATAGCTCCAAGTAAAGTTACAGATAGACGAAGACGAGAGAGGGGATGCCTTCCGGGGCATACCCAAGTTTAGGCTTTTTGGTGTCCTTGAATTTTACCTTGGGGTGCCATGGGCATACCCAAGCTTAGACTCTTGCCACTCTTTGTTCCATAATCCATCAAATCTTTACCCAAAACTTGAAAACTTCACAACATAAAACTCAAAATAGAAAATCTCGTGAGCTCCGTTAGCGAAAGAAAACAAAACACCAATTCAAGGTACTGTAATGAACTCATTATTTATTTATATTGGTGTTAAACCTACTGTATTCCAACTTCTCTATGGTTTATAAACTCTTTTACTAGCCATAGATTCATCAAAATAAGCAAACAACACAAAAAACACAGAATCTGTAAAAAACAGAACAATCTGTAGTAATCAGTAGCTAACGCAACTTCTTGAACCCCAAAAATTCTAAAATAAATTTCTGGACGTGAGAAATTTATCTATTAATAATCTGAAAAAAGAATTAACTAAATAGCACCTCCCAAATAAACATGGCAGTGATTCTCGTGAGCGCTAATGTTTCTGTTTTTTACAGCAAGATCAAAAGGACTTTCCCTAAGTCTTCCCAACGGTTCTACTTGGCACAAACACTAATTAAACACAAAAAACACAACCAAAACAGAGGCTAGATAAATTATTTATTACTAAACAGGAGAAAAAGCAAGGAATAAAAATAAATTTGGTTTGCCTACCAACAAGCGCTATCGTTTAACGCCCCTAGCTAGGCATAAAAGCGAAGATAGATCTAGGTATTGCCATCTTTGATAGGCAATCCATAAGTGGCTCTCATAATAGATTCATATGGTAATTTAATTTTCTTTGTAGGAAAGTTTTCCATGTCTTTCCTTAACGGAAATTGGAATCTAATATTCCCTTCCTTCATATCAATAATTGCACCAATCGTTCTAAGGAAAGGTCTACCAAGAATAATAGGACATGAAGGATTGCAATCTATATCAAGAACAATGAAATCTACGGGCACATAGTTCCTATTTGCAACAATAAGAACATCATTAATTCTTCCCATAGGTTTCTTAATAGTGGAATCCGCAAGGTGCAAGTTGATACGTCTCCAACGTATCTATAATTTTTTATTGTTCCATGCTATATTATATTCTGTTTTGTACATTATTGGAATTTATTATACACTTTTATATTATTTTTGGGACTAACCTATTAACCGGAGGCCCAGCCCAGAATTGTTGTTTTTGCCTATTTCAGAGTTTCGCAGAAAAAGAATATCAAACGGTGTCCAAACGGAATTAAACCTTCGGGAACGTGATTTTCGGAACGAACGTGATCCAGAGGACTTGGACCCTACGTCAAGACTTCAACCAGGAGGCCACGAGGTAGGGGGCACACCTACCCCCCTGGGCACGCCCTCCACCCTCGTGGGCCCCATGTTGCTCCACCGACGTACTCCTTCCTCCTATATATACCTACGTACCCCCAAACTACCAGATACGGAGCCAAAACCCTAATTCCACCACCGTAACTTTCCGTATCCACGAGATCCCATCTTGGAGCCTTTTCCGGAGCTCCACCGGAGCGGGCATTGATCACAGAGGGTTTATATATCAACACCATAGCCTCTCCGATGAAGTGTGAGTAGTTTACTTCAGACCTTCGGGTCCATAGTTATTAGCTAGATGGCTTCTTCTCTCTTTTTGGATCTCAATACAAAGTTCTCCTCCTCTCTTGTGGAGATCTATTCGATGTAATCTTCTTTTGCGGTGTGTTTATTGAGACCGATGAATTGTGGGTTTATGATCAAGTTTATCTATGAACAATATTTGAATCTTCTCTGAATTCTTTTATGTATGATTGGTTATCTTTGCAAGTCTCTTCGAATTATCAGTTTGGTTTGGCCTACTAGATTGATCTTTCTTGCAATGGGAGAAGTGCTTAGCTTTGGGTTCAATCTTGCGGTGTCCTTTCCCAATGACAGTAGGGGCAGCAAGGCACATATTGTATTGTTGCCATCGAGGATAACAAGATGGGGTTTATACCATATTGCATGAGTTTATCCCTCTACATCATGTCATCTTGCTTAAAGCGTTACTCTGTTCTTTTGCACTTAATACTCTAGATGCATGCTGGATAGCGGTCGATGTGTGGAGTAATGGTAGTAGATGCAGGCAGGAGTCGGTCTACTTGTCTCGGACGTGATGCCTATATACATGATCATACCTAGATATTCTCATAACTATGCTCAATTCTGTCAATTGCTCAACAGTAATTTGATTACCTACCGTGAATACTTATGCTCTTGAGAGAAGCCACTATTGAAACCTATGGCCCCCGGATCTATTTTCCATCATATTAATCTTCCAATACTTAGTTATTTCCTTTGCCATTTATTTTACTTTGCATCTTTATCATAAAAATACCAAAAATATTATCTTATCATATCTATCAGATCTCACTCTCATAAGTGACGGTATAGGGATTGACAACCCCTTATCGCGTTGGTTGCGAGGATTTATTTGTTTGTGTAGGTGTGAGGGACTTGTGCACGGCCTCCTACTGGATTCATACCTTGGTTCTCAAAAACTGAGGGAAATACTTACGCTACTTTGCTGCATCATCCTTTCCTCTTCAACGGAAAACTAACGCAAGTGCTCAAGAGGTAGCAAGAAGGATTTCTGGCGCCGTTGCCGGGGAGGTCTACGCAAAAGTCAACACACCAAGTACCCATCACAAACCCTCATCTCCCGCATTACATTATTTGCCATTTGTCTCTCGTTTTCCTCTCCCCCACTTCACCCTTGCCGTTTTATTCGCCCTCTCTTTTCCGTTCGCCTCTTTTTCGCTTGCTTGTCGTTATGGCTAGTCCCCTATCTATTCCTTTATCTCCCGAGAATGAAGTTCTTAATTAACAAAGGGAAGGAGAAAATTTAAAAGATGCTTGGTATATGATTTGCAATGCTCAAAATAGATCTACCAGGAAGCAATCCACTTCCATTCTTCTCCACAATTTTTATGTAGGCACTACTCCTTGGTACAGATATATCCTTGATACCATTACATGAGGGAATTTCTTGGGTAGCCATACTTTTGATTCTTATAATGCTATGATAGATTTGTTTGGCTCACGCCCTCTTATGATTAATGGAACTATGTTAACTTTGGTGCATGTAATGCAAATACTTGAAATAATTGAAAATAAAGTTGCTACCATAGAGCTAATTGAAAATTTGGATAAAAAGATCCACAACCGAATCACTCAATATGGATCTAAAGTAGGAGTCAATTTGAAAAATATTAAGGAGAATGAACCCATAGTTAATGAGAAAATAAATCAGGATTCCACTAGAATCGATAAACTTGAGAATATCATTACCAACTTGGGAACCGCTTTTTCCTCCGTAAAGAATACTCCAAGTCCTCCAACTAAAATTACCAAGCTTATGTATGTTCCTAAAAATAAGGGTGAATCCTCTAGTAAGGAAACTGCGGATCTCAAATGTATAAGTATTCATCCCAATCTTTTTGCTATCATTAAGGAACCAATTGTTACAAATGAATTTTTCGATCTTGTGCCTAAAAGTTTGGTAATTAATAAAAGGAAAGAAACTCTTAAGGATGATAGATGCCTCATTGAAGAATTACCTACCAAAGATGACAATACCTGGATCTATCCTTGCTTTTTATGCCTAGCTAGGGGCGTTAAACGATAGCGCTTGTTGGTAGGCAACCCAATTTTATTTTTATTCCTTGCTTTTTGCTCCTGTTTAGTAATAAATAATTTATCTAGAATATGTTTTGGTTGTGTTTTTTGTGTTTAATTAGTGTTTGTGCCAAGTAGAATCGTTGGGAAGACTTGGGGAAAGTCTTTTTAATCTTGCTGTAAAAAACAGAAACTTTAGCGCTCACGAGAATTGCTGCCATTTTTATTTGGAAAGTGCTATTTAGTTAATTATTTTTGCAGATGATTAATAGATAAATTCCTCACGTCCATAAATTTATTTTAGAATTTTTGGGGTTCCAGATCTTGCATTAGCTACAGATTACTACAGACTGTTCTGTTTTTGACAGATTCTGTTTTTCGTGTGTTGTTTGCTTATTTTGATGAATCTATGGCTAGTAAAATAGTTTATAAACCATATAGAAGTTGGAATACAGTAGGTTTAACACCAATATAAATAAAGAATGAGTTCATTACAGTACCTTGAAGTGGTGTTTTTTTTCTTTCGCTAACGGAGCTCACGAGATTTTCTACTTTAAGTTTTGTGTTGTGAAGTTTTCAAGTTTTGGGTGAAAGATTTGATGGATTATGGAACAAGGAGTGGCAATAGCCTAAGCTTGGGGATGCCCATGGCACCCCCAATATAATCTAAGGACACCTAAAAGCCAAAGCTTGGGGATGCCCCGGAAGGCATCCCCTCTTTCGTCTACTTCCATCAATAACTTTACTTGGAGCTATATTTTTATTCACCACATGATATGTGTTTTGCTTGGAGCGTCTTGTATGATTTGAGTCTTTGCTTTTTAGTTTACCACAATCATCCTTGCTGTAAACACCTTTTGAGAGAGACACACATGATTCGGAAATTATTAGAATACTCTATGTGCTTCACTTATATCTTTTGAGTTATATAGTTTTTGCTCTAGTACTTCACTTATATCTTTTAGAGCACGATGGTGGATTTGTTTTATAGAAACTATTATTATCTCATGCTTCACTTAGATTATTTTGAGAGTCTTAAATAGCATGGTAATTTACTTAAATAATCCTAATATGCTAGGTATTCAAGACTAGTAAAAACTTTCTAATGAGTGTGTTGAATACTAAGAGAAGTTTGATGCTTGATGATTGTTTTGAGACATGGAGGTAGTGATATCAAAGTTGTGCTAGTTGAGTAGTTGTGAATTTGAAAAATACTTGTGTTGAAGTTTGCAAGTCCCGTAGCATGCACGTATGGTATACATTATGTAACAAATTTGAAACATGAGGTGTTCTTTGATTGTCTTCCTTATGAGTGGCGGTCGGGGATGAGCGATGGTCTTTTCCTACCAATCTACCCCCCTAGGAGCATGCGCGTAGTGCTTGATTTTTGATGACTTGTATATTTTTGCAATAATTATGTGGGTTCTTTATGACTAATGTTGAGTCCATGGATTATACGCAATCTCACCTTTCCATCATTGCTAGCCTCTTCGGTACCGTGCATTGCCCTTTCTCACATTGAGAGTTGGTGCAAACTTCGCCGGGGCATCCAAACCCCGTGATATGATACGCTCTTTTTGACACATAAACCTCCTTATATCTTCCGAAAACAGCCACCATACCTACCTATTATGGCATTCCCATAGCCATTCCGAGATATATTGCCATGCAACTTTCCACCGTTCCGTTTATCATGACACCTTCATCATTGTCATATTGCTTTGCATGATCATGTAGTTGACATAGTATTTGTGGCAAAGCCACCATTCATAATCCTTTCATACATGTCACTCTTGGTTCATTGCATATACTGGTACACCGCCGGAGGCATTCATATAGAGTCATACTTTGTTCTAGTATCGAGTTGTAATCATTGAGTTGTAAATAAATAGAAGTGTGATGATCATCATTTTCTAGAGCATTGTCCAAAGTGAGGAAAAATTAAAAAAAAAGTAAAAAAGGGAAGAAAGGCCATAAAAAAGAGAAGTCCCAAAAAATAAGAGAAAAAGAGAGAAGGGACAATGTTACTATCCTCTTTACCACACTTGTGCTTCAAAGTAGCACCATAATCTTCATGATAGAGAGTCTTTTGTTTTGTCACTTTCATATACTAGTGGGAACTTTTCATTATAGAACTTGGCTTGTATATTCCAACAATGGGCTTCCTCAAATGCCCTAGGTCTTCATGAGCAAGCAAGTTGGATGCACACCCACTTAGTTTCTTTTCTTGAGCTTTCATATATTTATAGCTCTAGTGCATCCGTTGCATGGCAGTCCCTACTCCTTGCATTAACATCAATTGATGGGCATATCCACAGCTCATTGATTAGCCTCGTTGATGTGAGACTTTCTCCCTTTTTGTCTTCTCCACATAACCCCCATCATTATATTCTATTCCACCCATAGTGCTATATCCATGGCTCACGCTCATGTATTGCGTGAAGGTTGAAAAAGTTTGAGATTACTAAAGTATGAAACAATAGCTTTGATTGTCATCGGGATTGTGCATGATGAGAGCATTCTTGTGTGACGAAAATGGAGCATGACTAAACTATATGATTTTGTAGGGATGAGCTTTCTTTGGCCATGTTATTTTGAGAGGACATAATTGGTTAGTTAGTATGCTTGAAGTATTATTATTTTTATGTCAATATTAAGCTTTTATCTTGAATCTTTCGAATCTGAATATTCATACCACAATTAAGAAGAATTACATTGAAATTATGCCAAGTAGCATTCCACGTCAAAAATTCTGTTTTTATCATTTACCTACTCGAGGACGAGCAGGAGTTAAGCTTGGGGATGCTTGATACGTCTCCAATGTATCTATAATTTTTTATTGTTCCATGCTATATTATATTCTTTTTTGGACATTATTGGGCTTTATTATACACTTTTATATTATTTTTGGGACTAACCTATTAACCGGAGGCCCAGCCCAGAATTGCTGTTTTTTGCCTATTTCAGAGTTTCACAGAAAAAGAATATCAAACGGAGTCCAAACGGAATGAAACCTTCGGGAACGTGATTTCGAAACGAATGTGATCCAGAGGACTTGGACCCTACGTCAAGACTTCAACCAGGAGGCCACGAGGTAGGGGGCGCGCCTACCCCCTGGGCGCACCCTCCACCCTCGTGGGCCCTCTGTTTCTCCACCGACATACTCCTTCCTCCTATATATACCTACGTACCCCCAAACTACCAGATATGGAGCCAAAACCCCAATTCCACCGCCGTAACTTTCTGTATCCACGAGATCCCATCTTGGGGCCTTTTTCGGAGCTCTGCCGGAGGGGGCATCGATCACAGAGGGCTTCTACATCAACACCATAGCCTCTCCGATGAAGTGTGAGTAGTTTACTTCAGACCTTCGGGTCCATAGTTATTAGCTAGATGACTTCTTCTCTCTTTTTGGATCTCAATACAAAGTTCTCCCCCTCTCTTGTGGAGATCTATTCGATGTAATCTTCTTTTGCGGTGTGTTTGTTGAGACCGATGAATTGTGGGTTTATGATCAAGTTTATCTATGAGCAATATTTGAGTCTTCTCTGAATTCTTTTATGTATGATTGGTTATCTTTGCAAGTCTCTTCGAATTATCAGTTTGGTTTGGCCTACTATATTGATCTTTCTTGCAATGGGAGAAGTGCTTAGCTTTGGGTTCAATCTTGCGGTGTCCTTTCCAAGTGACAGTAGGGGCAGCAAGGCACGTATTGTATTGTTGCCATCGAGGATAACAAGATGGGGTTTATATCATATTGCATGAGTTTATCCCTCTACATCATGTCATCTTGCTTAAAGCGTTACTTTGTTCTTTTGAACTTAATACTCTAGATGCATGCTGGATAGCGGTCGATGTGTGGAGTAATAGTAGTAGATGCAGGCAAGAGTCGGTCTACTTGTCTCCGACGTGATGCCTATATACATGATCATACCTAGATATTCTCATAATTATGCTCAATTCTGTCAATTGCTCAGCAGTAATTTATTTACCCACCGTGAATACTTATGCTCTTGAGAGAAGCCACTAGTGAAACCTATGGCCCCCGGGTCTATTTTCCATCATATTAATCTTCCAATACTTAGTTATTTCCTTTGCCATTTATTTTACTTTGCATCTTTATCATAAAAATACCAAAAATATATTATCTTATCATATCTATCAGATCTCACTCTCGTAAGTGACCGTGTAGGGATTGACAACCCCTTATCGCGTTGGTTGCGAGGATTTATTTGTTTGTGTAGGTGCGAGGGACTTGTGCGCGGCCTCCTACTGGATTGATACCTTGGTTCTCAAAAACTGAGGGAAATACTTATGCTACTTTGCTGAAGGAAATATGCCCTAGAGGCAATAATAAAGTTATTATTTATTTCCTTATATCATGATAAATGTTTATTATTCATGCTAGAATTGTATTAACCGGAAACATAATACATGTGTGAATACATAGACCAACAAAGTGTCACTAGTATGCCTCTACTTGACTAGCTCGTTGATCAAAGATGGTTACGTTTCCTAACCATAGACATGAGTTGTCATTTGATTAATGGGATCACATCATTAGGAGAATGATGTGATTGACTTGACCCATTCCGTTAGCATAGCACTTGATCGTTTAGTTTGTTGCTATTGCTTTCTTCATGACTTATACATGTTCCTATGACTATGAGATTATGCAACTCCCATTTACCAGAGGAACACTTTGTGTGCTACCAAACGTCACAACGTAACTGGGTGATTATAAAGGTGCTCTACAAGTGTCTCCAAAGGTACTTGTTGGGTTGGCGTATTTCGAGATTAGGATTTGTCACTCCAATTGTCGGAGAGGTATCTCTGGGCCCACTCGGTAATGCACATCACTATAAGCCTTGCAAGCATTGCAACTAATGAGTTAGTTGCGGGATGATGTATTACGGAACGAGTAAAGAGACTTGCTGGTAACGAGATTGAACTAGGTATTGAGATACCGACGATCGAATCTCGGGCAAGTAACATACCGATGACAAAGGGAACAACATATGTTGTTATGCGGTTTGACCGATAAAGATCTTCGTAGAATATGTAGGAGCCAATATGAGCATCCAGGTTCCGCTATTGGTTATTGACCGGAGACGTGTCTCGGTCATGTCTACATAGTTCTCGAACCCGTAGGGTCCGCACGCTTAAAGTTCGATGACGGTTATATTATGAGTTTATGCGTTTTGATGTACCGATGGAGTTCGGAGTCCCGGATGAGATACAGGACATGACGAGGAGTCTCGAAATGGTCGAGACGTAAAAATCGATATATTGGACGACTATATTCGAACATCGGAAAGGTTCCGAGTGATTCGGATATTTTCGGGAGTACCGGGGAGTTACGGGAATTCGTATTGGGCCTTAATGGGCCATACGGGAAAGAAGAAAAAGGCCTCAAAGGGTGGCCGCACCCCTCCCCATGGGCTGGTCCGAATTGGACTAGGGAGGGGGGGCGCCCCCTTCCTTCCTTCTCCTTTTCCCTTCCCTTTCCTTCCCTCCTACTCCTACTACTTGGAAGGGCTCCTAGTTCTACTAGGAAAGGAGGAATCCTACTCCCGGTGGGAGTAGGACTCCCCTAGGGCGCGCCATAGAGAGGGCCGGCCCTCCCCCTCCTCCACTCCTTTATATACGGGGCAGGGGGCACCCCAAAGAGACAACAATTGATCTCTTGATCTCTTAGCCGTGTGCGGTGCCCCCTTCCACCATAATCCACCTCGATCATATTGTAGCGGTGCTTAGGCGAAGCCCTGCGACGGTAGAACATCATCATCGTCACCACGCCGTCGTGCTGACAAAACTCTCCCTCAATACTCGGCTGGATCGGAGTTCGAGGGACGTCATCGAGTTGAATGTGTGCAGAACTCGGAGGTGCCGTGCGTTTGGTACTTGATCGTCGGATCGTGAAGACGTACGACTACATCAATCGCGTTGTACTAACGCTTCCACTTTCGATCTACGAGGGTACGTGGACAACACTCTCCCCCCTCGTTGCTGTGCATCACCATGATCTTGCGTGTGCGTAGGAAATTTTTGAAATTGCTACGTTACCCAACAGTGGCATCTGAGCCAGGTTTTATGCGTAGATGTCATATGCACGAGTAGAACACAAGTGAGTTGTGGGCGATATAAGTCATACTGCTTACAAGCATGTCATACTTTGGTTCGGCGGTATTGTTGGATAAAGCGGCCCGGACCGACATTACGCGTACGCTTACGCGAGACTGGTTCTACCGACGTGCTTTGCACACAGGTGGCTGGTGGGTGTCAGTTTCTCCAACTTTAGTTGAACCAAGTGTGGCTACGCCCGGTCCTTGCGAAGGTTAAAACATCACCAACTTGACAAACTATCGTTGTGGTTTTGATGCGTAGGTAAGAACAGTTCTTGCTAAGCCCGTAGCAGCCACGTAAAACTTGCAACAACAAAGTAGAGGACGTCTAACTTGTTTTTGCAGGGCATGTTGTGATGTGATATGGTCAAGACATGATGCTAAATTTTATTGTATGAGATGATCATGTTTCGTAACCGAGTTATCGGCAACTGGCAGGAGCCATATGGTTGTCGCTTTATTGTATGCAATGCAATTGCGCTGTAATGCTTTACTTTATCACTAAGTGGTAGCGATAATCATGGAAGCATAAGATTGGCGAGACGACAACGATGCTATGATGGTGATCAAAGTGTCGCACCGGTGACGATGGTGATCATGACGGTGCTTCGGAGATGGAGATCACAAGCACAAGATGATGATGGCCATATCATATCACTTATATTGATTGCATGTGATGTTTATCTTTTATGCATCTTATCTTGCTTTGATTGACGGTAGAATTATAAGATGATCTCTCACTAAATTTCAAGATAAAAGTGTTCTCCCTGAGTATGCACCATTGCCAAAGTTCGTCGTGCCCAGACACCACGTGATGATCGAGTGTGATAAGCTCTACGTCCATCTACAACGGGTGCAAGCCAGTTTTGCACATGCAGAATACTCAGGTTAAACTTGACGAGCCTAGCATATGCAGATATGGCCTCGGAACACTGAGACCGAAAGGTCGAGCGTGAATTATATAGTAGATATGATCAACATATTGATGTTCACCATTGAAAGCTACTCCATTTCACGTGATGATCGGTTATGGTTTAGTTGATTTGGATCACATGATCACTTAGAAGATTAGAGGGATGTCTTTCTAAGTGGGAGTTCTTAAGTAATGTGATTAATTGAACTTAAATTTATCATGAACTTAGTCCTGGTAGTATTAGCATATCTATGTTGTAGATCAATAGCTCGCGTTTAGCTCCTCTGTTTTATTTTTGATATGTTCCTAGAGAAAACTAAGTTGAAAGATGTTAGTAGCAATGATGCGGATTGGATCCGTGATCCGAGGTTTATCCTCATTGCTGCACAGAAGAATTATGTCCTTAATGCACCGCTAGGTGACAGACCTATTGCAAGAGCAGATGCAGACGTCATGAACGTTTGGCTAGCTCAATATGATGACTACTTGATAGTTTAGTGCACCATGCTTAACAGCTTAGAATCGGGACTTCAAAGACGTTTTGAACGTCATGGATCATATGGATGTTCCAGGAGTTGAAGTTAATATTTCAAGCAAATACCCGAGTTGAGAGATATGAAGTCTCCAACAAGTTCTATAGGTAAAAGATGCAGGAGAATAGCTCAAGCAGTGAGCATGTGTTCATATTGTCTGGATACTACAATCGCTTGAATCAAGTGGGAGTTAATCTTCCAGATAAAATAGTGATTGACAGAATTCTCTAGTCACCATCACCAAGTTAGTAGAACTTCGTGATGAACTATAGTATGCAAGGGATGATGAAAACGATTCTTGAGCTTTTCATGATGATGAAATCGATGAAGATAGAAATCAAGAAAGAGCATCAAGTGTTGATGATTAACAAGACCACTAGTTTCAAGAAAAGGGCAAAGGGAAAGAAAGGGAACTTCAAGAAGAACGACAAGAAAGTTGCTGCTCAAGTGAAGAAGCCCAAGTCTGGTCCTAAGCCTGAGACTAAGTGCTTCTACTGCAAAGGGACTGGTCACTGGAAGCGGAACTGCCCCATGTATTTGGCGGATAAGAAGGATGGCAAAGTGAACAAAGGTATATTTGATATACAGATTATTGATGTGTATTTTACTAGTGTTCGTAGCAACCCCTCGGTATTTGATACTGGTTCAGTTGCTAAGAGTAGTAACTCAAAACGGGAGTTACAGAATGAACAGAGACTAGTTAAGGGTGAAGTGACGATATGTGTTGGAAGTGGTTCGAAGATTGATATGATCATCATCGCACACTCCCTATACTTTCGGGATTAGTGTTGAACCTAAATAAGTGTTGGTGTTTGCGTTGAGCATGAATATGATTTGATCATGTTTATTGCAATATGGTTATTCATTCAAGTAAGAGAATAAATTGTTGTTCTGTTTACATGAATAAAACCTTCTATGGTCATACACCCAATGAAAATGGTTTGTTAGATCTCGATCGTGGTGATACACATTTTCATAATATTGAAGCCTAAAGATGCAAAGTTAATAATGATAGTGCAACTTATTTGTGGCACTGCCGTTTAGGTCATATTGGTGTAAAGCGCATGAAGAAAATCCATGCTGATGGACTTTTGGAATCACTTGATTATGAATCAGTTGATGCTTGCGAATCATGCCTCATGGGCAAGATGACTAAGACTCCGTTCTCCGGAACAATGGAGCGAGCAACAGATTTGTTGGAAATCATACATACTGATGTATGTGGTCCGATGAATATTGAGGCTCACGGCAGGTATCATTATTTTCTGATCTTCACAGATGATTTGAGCAGATATGAGTATATCTACTTGATGAAACACAAGTCTGAAACATTTGAAAAGTTCAAAGAATTTCAGAGTGAAGTGGAGAATCATCGTAACAAAAATAAAAGTTTCTACGATATGATCGCAGAAGTAAAATATTTGAGTTACGAGTTTGGCCTTCAGTTAAAACAATGTGAAATAGTTTCACCACTCACGCCACCTGGAACACCACAGTGTAATGGTGTGTCCGAACGTCGTAACCGTGCTTTATTAGATATCCTGCGATCTATGATGTCTCTTACCAATTACCACTATCGTTTTGGGGTTATGCATTAGAGACAGCTACATTCACATTAAATAGGGCACCATCTAAATCCGTTGAGATGACACCGTATGAACTATGGTTTGGCAAGAAACCTAAGCTGTCATTTCTTAAAGTTTGAGGTTGCAATGCTTATGTGAAAAAGTTTCAACCTGATAAGCTCAAACCCAAATCGGAGAAGTGCATCTTCATAGGATACCCAAAAGAAAATGTTGGCTACACCTTCTATCACAGATCCGAAGGCAACATATTCGTTGCTGAGAATGGATCCTTTCTAGAGAAGGAGTTTCTCTCGAAAGAAGTGAGTGGGAGGAAAATAGAACTTGATGAGGTACTTGTACCTGCTCCCTTATTGGAAAGTAGTTCATCAGAGAAATATGTTCCTGTGACTACTACACCAATTAGTGAGGAAGCTAATGATGATGATCATGTAACTTCAGATCAAGTTACTATCGAACCTCGTAGGTAAACCAGAGTGAAATCCGCACCAGAGTGGTACGGTAATCCTGTTCTGGAGGTCATGTTACTTGACCATGACGAACCTACGAACTATGAGGAAGCGATGATGAGCCCGGATTCGACGAAATGGCTTGAGGCCATGAAATCTGAGATGAGATCCATGTATGAGAACAAAGTATGGACTTTGATTGACTTGCCCATTGATCGGCGAGCCATTGAGATTAAATGGATCTTCAAGAGGAAGACGGACGCTGATAGTAGTGTTACTATCTACAAAGCTAGAATTGTCGCAAAAGGTTTTCGACAAGTTCAAGGTGTTGACTACGATGAGAGTTTCTCACTCTTATCTATGCTTAAGTCTATCCGAATCATGTTAGCAATTGCCACATTTTATGAAATCTGGCAAATGGATAAACAAAACTACATTCCTTAATGGATTTATTAAAGAAGAATTGTATATGATGCAACAAGAAAGTTTTGTCAATCCTAAAGGTGCTAACAAAATATGCAAGCTCCAGCAATCCATGTATGGACTGGTGCAAGCATCTCAGAGTTGAAATATACGCTTTGATAAGTTGATCAAAACATATAGTTTTATACAGACTTGCGGTGAAGCCTGTATTTACAAGAAAGTGAGTGTGAGCACTACAGCATTTCTGATAAGTATATGTGAATGACATATTGTTGATCGGAGATAATGTAGAATTATTCTGCAAAGCATAAATGAATGTTTGAAAGGAGTTTTTCAAAGAAAGACCTCGGTGAAGCTGCTTACATATTGAGCATCAAGATCTATAGAGATAGATCAAGACGCTTGATAAGTTTTTCAATGAGTACATACCTTGACAAGATTTTGAAGTAGTTCAAAATGGAACAGTCAAAGAAGGAGTTCTTGCGTGTGTTAAAAGATGTAAAGTTGAGTAAGACTCAAAACCCGACCACGGCAGAAGATAGAGAGAGAATGAAAGTCATTCCCTATGCCTCGGCCATAGGTTCTATAAAGTATGCCATGCTGTGTACCAGACCTATTGTATACCCTGCCCTGAGTTTGGCAAGGGAGTACAATAGTGATCTAGGAGTAGATCACTGGACATTGGTTAAAATTATCCTTAATGGAATAAGTATATGTTTCTCGATTATGGAGGTGACAAAAGGTTCATCGTAGAGGGTTACGTCGATGCAAGTTTTGACACCGATCCAGATGACTCAAAGTCTCAATCTGGATACATATTAAAAGTGGGAGCAATTAGCTAGAGTAGCTCCATGCAGAGTATTGTTGACATAGAAATTTGCAAAATACTTACAGAACTGAATGTGGCAGACCCGTTGACTAAACTTCTCTCACAAGCAAAACATGATCACACCTTAGTACTTTTTGGGTGTTAATCACATAGCGAAGTGAACTAGATTATTGACTCCAGTAAACCCTTTGGGTGTTGGTCACATGTCGATGTGAACTATGGGTGTTAATCACATGGTGATGTGAACTATTGGTATTAAATCACATGGCGATGTGAACTAGATTATTGACTCTAGTGCAAGTGGGAGACTGAAGGAAATATGCCCTAGAGGCAATAATAAAGTTATTATTTATTTCCTTATATCATGATAAGTGTTTATTATTCATGCTAGAATTGTATTAACCGGAAACATAATACATGTGTGAATACATAGACAAACATAGTGTCACTAGTATGCCTCTACTTGACTAGCTCGTTGATCAAAGATGGTTACGTTTCCTAACTATAGACATGAGTTGTCATTTGATTAATGGGATCACATCATTAGGAGAATGATGTGATTGACTTGACCCATTCCGTTAGCATAGCACTTGATCGTTTAGTTTGTTGCTATTGCTTTCTTCATGACTTATACATGTTCCTATGACTATGAGATTATGCAACTCCCGTTTAGCAGAGGAACACTTTGTGTGCTACCAAACGTCACAATGTAATTGGGTGATTATAAAGGTGCTCTACAAGTGTCTCCAAAGGTACTTGTTGGGTTGGCGTATTTCGAGATTAGGATTTGTCACTCCGATTGTCGGAGAGGTATCTCTGGGCCCACTCGGTAATGCGCATCACTATAAGCCTTGCAAGCATTGCAACTAATGAGTTAGTTGCGGGATGATGTATTACGGAACGAGTAAAGAGACTCGCCGGTAACGAGATTGAACTAGGTATTGAGATACCGACGATCGAATCTCGGGCAAGTAACATACCGATGACAAAGGGAACAACGTATGTTGTTATGCGGTTTGATCGATAAAGATATTTGTAGAATATGTAGGAGCCAATATGAGCATCTAGGTTCCGCTATTGGTTATTGACCGGAGACGTGTCTCGGTCATGTCTACATAGTTCTCGAACCCGTAGGGTCCGCACGCTTAAAGTTCGATGACGGTTATATTATGAGTTTATGCGTTTTGATGTACCGAAGGATTTCAAAGTCCCGGATGAGATCAGGGACATGACGAGGAGTCTCGAAATGGTCGAGACGTAAAGATCGATATATTGGACGACTATATTCGGACATCGGAAAGGTTCCGAGTGATTCAGGTATTTTCGGGAGTACCGGGGAGTTACGGGAATTCGTATTGGGCCTTAATGGGCCATACGGGAAAGAAGAGAAAGGCCTCAAAGGGTGGCCGCACCCCTCCCCATGGGCTGGTCCGAATTGGACTAGGGAGGGGGGGCGCCCCCTTCCTTCCTTCTCCTTTTCCCTTCGCTTTCCTTCCCTCCTACTCCAACTACTTGGAAGGGCTCCTAGTTCTACTAGGAAAGGGGGAATCCTACTCCCGGTGGGACTAGGACTCCCCTAGGGCGCGCCATAGAGAGGGCCAGCCCTCCCCCTCCTCCACTCATTTATATACGGGGGCAGGGGGCACCCCAAAGAGACAACAATTGATCTCTTGATCTCTTAGCCGTGTGCGGTGCCCCCTTCCACCATAATCCACCTCGATCATATCGTAGCGGTGCTTAGGCGAAGCCCTGCGACGGTAGAACATCATCATCGTCACCACGCCGTCGTGCTGACGAAACTCTCCCTCAACACTCGCTGGATTGGAGTTCGAGGGACGTCATCGAGTTAAACGTATGCAAAACTCGGAGGTGCCGTGCGTTCGATACTTGATCGGTCGGATCACGAAGACGTACGACTACATCAACCGCGTTGTACTAACGCTTCCGCTTTCGGTCTACGAGGGTACGTGGACAACACTCTCCCCTCTCGTTGTTGTGCATCACCATGATCTTGCGTGTGCATAGGAATTTTTTTGAAATTGCTACGTTACCCAACATTTGCTGCATCACCCTTTCCTCTTCAAAGGAAAACCAACGCAAGTGCTCAAGAGGTAACACAAGTTTAAAGAACAATCATCAAAAATCACGAAAACCTAGCAAATCACACAAAGTTTTTGGAATCGTGGAAACACTAGCACCCAAATCACACAAAGCATAGCACTCATGATCTTTAATTTTAATTCTTATTGTAGGTTCCCACTCATCATAAAGTTTTCTAGGGATAGAAATTCCAACTCAAGTTTTTCTTCGTAAGATTACATCAAAGCATCAACGATATGTTTAGTAAAAGCTTTATTTTGACTATAAGCATGAGGAGAATTTAGCATGGATTGCAACAAGGGAATACAATCTATCAAAGAGCAATTATCATAATTAAATTCCTTGAAATCCAAAATAGTAGGTTCATTAATATTTAAAGTTTTAACCTCTTCAATCCCACTTTCAACAATTTTTGCATCAAGATCTAAAAACTCCAAATTTTTGGAACGCCTTCTAGGTAAAGGTGGCTCATCTTCATTCCCATCATTATAAAGATTCATATTGAAAAACAAAGATTTAATAGGATACACATGAATAACTTTTAGATCTTCATCCTTATTATCATGAAAACTAGAAGAACACGCTTTCACAAAGCAATCTTTCTTAGCACACATCCTAGCGATTCTTTCTTTGCACTCATCAATGGAAGTTCTCATGGATTTGAGAGACTCATTGATATCATGCTTAGGTGGAATAGATCTAAGTTTCAAAGAATCAACATCAAGAGAAATCCTATCAACGTTCCTAGCCAACTCATCTAATCTTAAGCAATTTTTCTTCAATCGAAGCATTGAAACTCTTTTGAGAAGTATTAAATTCTTTAATACTAGATTCAAAATCAGAGGGCATCTTATTATAATTTCCATAGGAATTGTTGTAGGAATTACCATAATTATTAAGGGAATTACTAGGAAACGGCCTAGAATTAAAATTACCTCTATACGTGTTATTACCAAAATTGTTCCTACCAACAAAATTCACATCCATAGATTCGTTATTATTCTCAATCAAGGTAGACAAATGCATATCATTAGGATCAATAGGAGCACTCTTATTAGCAAAAAATTCATAAGTTCATCCATCTTTCCACTCAAAACATTAATCTCTACAATTGCATGCACTTTTTTATTAGTAGATCTTTCGGTGTGCCATTGAGAATAATTAACCATAATATTATCTAGGAGTTTAGTAGCTTCTCCTAAAGTGATTTACATAAAAGTACCTCCCGCGGCCGAATCTAAAAGATTTCTAGAAGCAAAATTCAATCCAGCATAAAAGTTTTGTATAATCATCCAAAGATTCAAACCATGTGTAGGGCAATTACGTATCATTAATTTCATCCTCTCCCAATATTGTGCAACATGTTCATGATCAAGTTGCTTAAAATTCATAATATCGTTTCTAAGAGGGATGATCTTAGCGGGAGGAAAATACTTAGAGATAAAAGCATCTTTGCATTTATTCCATGAATCAATACTATTTTTAGGCAAAGACGAAAACCAAGCTTTAGCACGATCTCTAAGCGAAAACGGAAATAGCTTCAATTTAACAATATCATTATCCACATCTTTCTTATTTTGCATATCACACAAATCAACAAAGTTGTTTAGATGGGTACCGGCATCTTCATTAGGAAGGCCGGCGAATTGATCTTTCATGACAAGATTCAACAAAGAAGCATTAATTTCACAAGATTCAGCATCGGTAAGAGGAGCAATCGGAGTGCTAAGAAAATCATTGTTGTTGGTATTGGCAAAGTCACACAATTTAGTATTATATTGAGCCATTGTGACAAGCAAGCAATCCAACACACAAGCAAACAAGAAACGGGCAAAAAGAGGCAAATAGGGAAAGAGAAGGGGAACGGGGATAGAGGGCGAATAAAATGGCAAGGGTGAAGTGGGGGAGAGGAAAACGAGAGGCAAATGGCAAATAATGTAATGCAAAGGATAAGAGTTTGTGATGGGTACTTGGTATGTCTTGACTTAGCAATGGCGCCTGAAATGACTCGTTGTTGGGAGTCAAATCTTGACTTGACTTGGCGCGAATCTCCCTGGCAACGGCTCCAAAAATGGCTCGTTGACGGGAGATAAAATTTTGACTTGACTTGGCGTGAGCCTCCCCGGCAACGGCGCCAGAAATCCTTCTTGCTACCTCTTGAGCACTGTGTTGGTTTTCCCTTGAAGAGGAAAGGGTGATGCAGCAAAGTAGCGTAAGTATTTCCCTCAGTTTTTGAGAACTAAGGTATCAATCCAGTAGGAGATCACACTCAAGTCCCACGCACCTACACAAACAAATAAGAACCTCGCAACCAACGCGATAAAGGGGTTGTCAAGCCCTTCACGGTCACTTACGAGAGTGAGATCTGATAGATATGATAAGATAATATTTTTGGTATTTTTATGATAAAGAGAAATAAAGATGCAAAGTAAAATAAACGGCAAAGTAAATAACTAAGTATTGGAAGATTAATATGATGGAAGATAGACCCGGGGGCCATAGGTTTCACTAGTGGCTTCTCTCAATAGCATAAGTATTACGGTGGGTAAACGAATTACTGTCGAGCAATTGATAGAATTGAGCATAGTTATGAGAATATCTAGGTATGATCATGTATATAGGCATCACGTCCGCGATAAGTAGACCGAAACGATTCTGCATCTACTACTATTACTCCACACATCGACCGCTATCCAACATGCATCTAGAGTATTAAGTTCATAAGAACAGAGTAATGCTTTAAGGAAGATGACATGATGTAGAGGGATAAACTCATGCAATATGATATAAACCCCATCTTTTTATCCTCGATGGCAACAATACAATACGTGTCGTTTCCCTTTCTGTCACTGGGATCGAGCACCGCAAGATTGAACCCGAAACTAAGCACTTCTTCCGTTGCAAGAAAGATCAATCTAGTAGGCCAAACCAAACTGATAATTCGAAGAGACTTGTAAAGATAAACCAATCATACATAAAAGAATTTAGAGGAGATTCAAATATTGTTCATAGATAAACTGGATCATAACCCACAATTCATCGGATCTCGACAAACACACCACAAAAGAATATTACATCGAATAGATCTCCAAGAAGATCGAGGAGAACATTGTATTAAGATCCAAAGAGAGAGAAGAAGCCATCTAGCTAATAACTATGGACCCGTAGGTCTGAAGTAAACTACTCACACATCACCGGAGAGGCCATGGAGTTGATGTAGAGGCCCTCCGTGATCAATGCCCCCTCCGACGGAGCTCCGGAAAAGGCCACAAGATGAGATCTCTCGGGTACAGAAGGTTGCGACAGTGGAATTAGGTTTTCGTGGTGCTCCTGGATGTTTGGGGGGTACGTGGATATATATAGGAGGAAGAAGTACGTCGGTGGAGCAACGGAGGGCCCACGAGGGTGGAGGGTGCGCCCAGGGGGGTAGGCACGCCTCCCTGCCTCGTGGCTTCCTCCGTTGTTTCTTGACGCCCACTCCAAGTCTCCTGGATCACGTTTGTTGAGAAAATCACGTTCCCGAAGGTTTCATTCCGTTTGGATTCCGTTTGATATTCCTTTTCTTCAAAACCCTAAAATAGGCAAAAAAAACAACAATTTGGGTTGGGCCTCCGGTTAGTAGGTTAGTCCCAAAAATGATATTAAAGTGTAAAATAAAGCCCATTGACATCCAAAATAGATAATATAATAGCATGGAGCAATCAAAAATTATAGATACGTTGGAGACGTATCACCATACACCTCGCCCGATCCTCAATACGTGTCACACCTCTACTCAGGCTCATATCATGACATCGGGAGGAGACATGATAGTTCAAGTCAATCCCAAATCGAGGACCTTTTACCTTGGTGGCAAACAATCCAGTGACTTGTCTTCCGAGTCCACAACTAGATCATGGTATACCTCCCAATGCAAATCTAAGTTGATAGGCATATTCTTCAATCGAGATCTCGACCCCACACCAACATCACACCTTCCTATTAGCTCAATTCCATCATTCGGGGCCATCCAATTCTCTTACTCTTTCCACAACCTCCTCATAACAAGGATTTGTCTTAAATACCATGACTTTCTCTTCACCATCAACAATGTCAGCATTATTACTCAAAATTGTCACTTCCAACAAATAATGAACATTACGAAGCATCATGGTCTAAAAAGTAAAAAACAATGACAAGAAACTCAATGCATCAATAGCAAGTCTAATGTATTATATGGATCATGACATTACTAATGCATCATATCCAAAGCACATCATAACTAATATATTCAATAGATCATGGAATTACTTAACACATACACTAACCCTAGCCCTAGTTCTCGCGACAAACCACAAGCATAATGCCTATTACACATAATAAAACTCATACAACTCTACATCCACAATTTTTGGAATGGATTTGAGAGAAATGACCAAACTAGGGTTTGTTCAAAAGTGAATAATGCCACCAAATAAGATGATTTCAACCAACCAAATCATGGGGGTGTGAGATATTACCTCAATACATGGAAATGCCTTTGATTCACCAAGGAAATGGCACCAATTTGAGAGGGGTTTGAGAGGAGTTTGGATTGGAGAGAGATTAAGGAGGGCAACAACTCAAGTGTTAGAGAAGGAAGAATAATGTGGATTGAGGGTAGGTGGGTGGCCCACCCAAGGCCCCTAGCCACTTACTCTTTATGGGGTCTATCATCATCGGCCCTGGCGGTAGGGTTAGAAGGCTACCACCGAGATTAGTGGCGGTAGCCCTTTGGCTGATAGGCATGACTGAGGGGCGTGAACCGCGGTTTACCACCATTGTCCCCGGCGATATCCCATGTAGCCTATCGCTGATGTATATGACGGTAGCAAAAAGATCATATTCGGCTAAACATACAAAATGGGGTCCAATTGCCCTCCTCTTTCGTTAAAAGGTTGAGATAATGATTTTGGCCAAGGTGTGCACTCAAGTAGACCCCGATAAACCGCTTCTTCTCCAAATGCCTCTATGAAAGGGGGGGGGCTGGTCTTGCCCTCCAGTGGTTTTTCTGAAACTTAACACTGATACTTCTTTTGACCATGACCTGCTCAGGGGCATGATGGGGGTTGTCCTTAGAGATGACAGAGGCAAATTTATTGTTGGGGGAAATGGGAAGATAGACTACTGCGCGGGTGTCTTGACCGCTGAAGCTTTGTCTTTCAAATTCAGACTATTATTAACTCGAACAATCTGAACATGATTGATACCATGAAGGATGGAGGACGGTCGGCGGGTGCAGCGAAAGCTATTTTTTATGATTGTTTTATTATGCTTGTGATTTTATTATTACTAGGTACGAGTACTAACAGAGAAGCAAATAAAGTTTGATCACGAGCTCGCTAGATTAGTTAGATTTTCTTAGACTTTTGAATTGTTTGAGGAGCCCTTAAATGAAATTGTGACAACCCTCATAAATGAAAAACAAAAGTAGACCCCGGTAAAGAACAGCACCGCATGGGTACCAGCTATACTCGCACCTGCTTTTGTTGGCTAGCATAGCCACATCCTGACAGGCTGACACGTCCATCCTCCACTCCTGCTCCGCTTTCGGTTTTCAGTCCACCTCCCTCTCTTGTATCGACCCTGCAGTCCAGAGCCCAGACGCGTGAGCCACCTCCGCTTCCAGTAGCTTCTCGAAGAGAGGTCGCCGATGACCGTCTGATCGTCCGTCGCCATGGGCTGCGCCGGATCCACCCCTAAATCTGACGGTCTCTCCTTTTACCCTGTCTATCTCGATTCTGTTAATGCTTTCTTAGGTGGGTTCATGATTGAGATCTTGGGCAATCTGGTCCCCAGAACCACTATCAGAGTAGTGTCCTAGGTTCTTGATCCAGGCGCCTGTAACTGTTATGTCGATTTAGCCCTGCCTGCTGTTGGTTGCGTAGCAGATTGGATTGATGATGCGTCGCTCCGGTAATTCAGCTGGGGGTAGCAGGGAGGGGAATTAGTGCTGCTTATGGAATGCTCTATTATTTCCCATGTTATATTTGGTCATATGTGATCGTTCTGCTCCTGTTGGCAGTTAGCAAAGTTCTAAAGGCCAAATTGAACAATCATTGGAACAAAGGAGCTGTTAATATCACCATGATCAACGTATCAGTGGTACAGTACAATTTTAGGTGAAGAGAAGATATGTTTGTTATGAAAAAGCAATTGTGAGTATGACAGAAATAATTATCGAGGACGGTGATGGGATTGTTGATTTATTCCTCCATAGAACAGAGTACCTAGCAACATTATTGAAGATGTGACACGACGAAAGACCTGTGGAAATGACGCTTTTTTTTAGTGTAGGAAGGAAGACATTACTTTTTCGGGTTCAGTAGTAGGAAATATGTCTGTTTTGGTAAGAAAAATGGCCTTAAAATCAGTGTTAGTCCATGAGCATGTTTAAATGGGAGTGAGATGACAATAGCAAAAGGAAACACTCTTCCTTGTGCAGTTTCTTTTAACTTCCTCGTCGAATACTGAGCTTGCCCAACTACTTTTCTTTAATACTCCCTCCGTTCCTTAATATAAGTCTTTTTAGAGATTTCAATACGAACTACATATGGATGTATATAGATATATTTTATAATGTAGATTCACTCATTTTGCTTCGTATGTAGTCCGCATTTGAATCTCTAAAAAGACTTATATTTAGGAACGGAGGGAGTAGTTATTAAATGAACTGACATTGTGACAACCTTTCGTATTAGTTACACTAATTTCAACTGGTCAGCAAGGTGTAAACTTGATGTGGTGGTGAAGATGAAATTTGTATTTCACGGTTCAGCAAATGAAGGGCGTTAACTAACTGATATAAAACAGGCCTCTGAAAAACAAATCCACTGATGAAACGGGCTTGTAGACAAGTAGCTTTGTTAAAAATCTTTGTTATTAGTTATTGGAAGCCGAATTGTGTACTTCCGTTATTTTGTATACTTATGTGGTGTCTAAAACAACATGAGCCTGATTCAGTTCAAGATAAACACAGTGCTTACTTGCTGTGACTGCATTTGGATATATTCAGTACTAACGCTTAACTTGTTTTTGTTGATCTCAGATAGCAGTAAGAAGCTGAAAAAACCAAAGCCTTGGAAGCACACTCAGTCAATAACACCAGCACAACTCAAACAGATGCGCGAAGAATTCTGGGACACTACTCCTCACTATGGTGGACAGAAAGGTACTGTACAACTCTAATTTTTGTAGTACTGTGAACATTTATCTGCAAGCGATTTATACTGCTTGCCGGACCAGTTCCTTTTTGAACTTTGACCTAACTTTACTAAATCTGTATGCAGTTTTTTTTAAATGGTCTGTATGCAGATTTGTCACTGAAATCTGTACTAGATATGCAGTTTGTTACATTAAACTTTTGAAGTACATGTATACTTATAGTGTTGATTTGCTGTTTTGCTAGTTTAGTCCATTGTTGATGTTAAATTGGGCACGTTAAATTATAGTCCTTGAGGAGGAAACAAATATGAAGGGATTGCCAAACAGAAGTTGGCATGTGTTGTACTCCCTCCGTTTACATATAAGATGTTTTTATATTTCAATATGAACTACATACGGACTGAAATGAGCGAAGAAACGCACTAAAACGTGTCTATATACATCCGATTCAAAAATAAGTTGCTCCCTTCGATCCATATTAATTGTCACTGATTTAGTACAACTTTGTACTAAATTAGGGACAATTAATATGGATCGGAGGGAGTAGAACATCTTATATTTGTGAACGGGGGGAGTAGATTTTATTGATACAAATTTCCTTGTACTATGGACATTGCCGCAGGTTCTTTGTTGGGATGGACTATGCAAATTCTTTAAATATCTACTTAACATTTAGCATATTTTATGTTTGTTTGGTCGAGCGAAGGGTTGGTCTGAGCCATATCTTGAACTGTTGTTTTATCATATGCATGGAATTCATGTTTGTTGTTTTTTGATAATGCGCTCTTAATTTGCTTACAACCAAACAGTTGAAGAAGCAGTGATATTCTAATTTGAACTAAAAACCACAATCCGTTTCCATTCAGAGATCTGGGATGCACTTCGGGCCGCTGCAGAAGCTGATTTAGCACTTGCGCAAACCATAGTAGACAGTGCTGGCATCATTGTCTCAAATTCTGACATGACACTCTGCTACGACGAAAGAGGTAAAATTATTATTTTTCCTTGTATCGCATGCATCTTCTCCACCGCCCTGTGCTTTCAGAACCAAAATCAGTGGCTGGGAAACTCTGCTGCAGGTGCCAAATACGAACTACCAAAGTACGTTCTGAGCGAGCCGACTAATTTGATCCGGGAGAAATGAATTCATAGACCACGAAGGATTCGTGTAAATCATGTAAATCTCATTTGTTCGGCAACTTTAGTCTTTACTTGCTCAAAACTTCAATGGAGATGCCACATTCGGTTTACA
Organism: Triticum aestivum; assembly: GCF_018294505.1. Lineage (NCBI taxonomy): Eukaryota > Viridiplantae > Streptophyta > Magnoliopsida > Poales > Poaceae > Triticum > Triticum aestivum. Next base: position 521,625,347 of record NC_057800.1, read on the forward strand.
GTTCTGGTCTGAGTTGTTATGGACTTGTAGTGCTCGCATCTCTTTCTAGGCCGACACCTGAGTATGGTACACTGAGCTGTCGAAACCCAGAAATAGGAAAAATATAGAATGGCAATGTTATATGTTTTTTTCAAGACAAATTGCAATGTTATATGTACATTTTTTTAGGCAAGTGTTGTATGTATACTTTTTTTTGAGTGCTATGTTTCTTTTTTTGAGCTTTGAGTGCTATTTATATGTATACTTGAGATGAATAGATTGAAAGTTTCTCGTAAAAAAAAGTGTATACTTGAGATGAAGGAATACCTACGGGTAGGCCCAAGTATACGCCCCAGTCAAAGGCCCAGGCCCAGGTCCATCAAGATTACAGCCCAAGAGGCCCTCAAGCAACCGTTCGCTGGTGGACTAAGTGTCTTAAGTCGGATTCCATCCCTCCAATAGAGCAAGGACCGTCAGCCGGTCGCCCTCCCAGGCTGGTATAGCAGACAAATGTCTTACGCCAACTCCACTGCGCGACCCTATTTTGTCCGTCCCCGTTTGTTTGGGGTAAAACAGACAAACGAGGCGGCCCAGCGCGAGGGAGCAAACAGACTTTTGTTCATTTTGTGTCCGCTTTCAACCCATTCGCGGTCCAAATTTGCGTCGCTTTTGGGGTGAAACGGACACCACGCGGACGCGCGGGCCGTCTGCGTGTGTCCTCTCCTGGCCCGTCCGTCGGTGGCACAGGGCGGGTCTTTTTCTATCCGTCCCCTCCCTCTCTTCGACCGCACCCCCTCCACTCTTCCCCTCGCTGCCGTCGTCGCCGCTGCTGCCATTGCAGCCTTGCAGTTCGGACACGCGCTCGCCAGCCCCTTTCCCTCGGCGCCGCTGAGCTACCCAACCACGGCCACCTGGTTTGCGCACCCACGGCCGGATTTGGGGCGGATCCGGTCGGTCTTGAGCTCGCCCGGCTGTGGGAGGCCGGGCCGCGCCATGGACTGGCCGGGCACCTCGCCGGAAGGCCCTGGCAGGGCCGCAAGGCCACATGCAGGCAGTGGCTCCTCCTCTAGCCGCTCGGATCTGCACCGTCGGTGGTCTGCCGGCAGATACACGAATGGCGGTCGGCCGGGCTCGATGCTTGCCCAAAAGCTCGCCTGCGCACCGTTGTCACTCATTAAGTGCGACCACTGCCCAAGGATGGTCGTGCGCCGCGTGTCTACAACGTCGGAACATCCCGGATGGATGTTCATCAAGTGCTTAAACAATGGGGTATGTGCTCTTTTTAGCTTCGGTTTGTGCTCTAGTTTTGACTAGTTGTGCTAACTACAAATCTTATTGTGTAGCATGGATGCAAGTTTTGGTATTGGAAGAAGAGTACATCGATATATTGATAGAGCAAAATTTAGTACATGTTCGTGCACTTTTAGGTAGCATAGAGGCTGTAGATGAGACAAGTGCACTTATTGCTAGATTAGAGGCTAGACACAAGACTAGGTGTGAGGAAACAACATCTACATCTGGCTTGAAGAAGAAAGGAGGATGTCAGATCGAGCCTCCTCCACACATCAACAGCGAGTGCATCGAGAATGCCCTAACCCAACTCAAGGGGGCAGTTATGGAAGTTGGGTATCTTCTAAAATGTATTCTTGTTGTTTTTATTTTCTTTGGTCTTACTTTACTAGTTAAAATATGATAATGTATTTTTTATGTATTGAAAATGAATGATGAAAAAAAGTTAAGGACTTGCAAAGAAAAATGTACGCGGACAGGATGCGGTCGGAATGCGTCCGCACGCTGAGCACACGGCCACCGCATCCCAGGACAGACACGGACACGATCCCATTGCCCTACCCAAACGAACAAAATCCGAACAAAACGAACGTTTGTTTAAGGTCGCACGGTGGAGTTGGCCTTACCGTGGGCTGTACCAAGAGACATCCAAGATCACTACGATCATTAAACGTTGCCACAAGTCGGGAGGAGCGCACGGGGCTTAGGGTTGAACATGTATTATTTCTTGTGCGTGTTACCTCCCCAAAAAGGACCCAGACCTATGTGCAAGAGCGAGAAAACCATCACAGGAGTAGGGTATTACCTCCTTACGAAGGCCCATAACATGAATTGTGATAATCACGGTGGGTCGAGCTGCTTCTACCTAACGGGGTACTACTTGAAAATGCTCTTTAGAGCTCGGGCTACATGAAGCCCGAGTTTGACTTGGTCAAAATTCAAACATTCACGTTTCAAAAAAATTTAAAAAAATTTACACACATACTTAGAGACATAAAGTATATGTGTGTAAATTTTTAGGACGAAACACCTTAAAATGAGTGCTACACAAAAAGAATAAATCTGAGGCTTTTTAGTAGATGCACTATTCATCTTCAAAGTCCATGAATTTGTCTTTTTTACACAGATCGTATTTCAAGGTATTTCATCCTCAAATTTTACATACATATGCATAACATCCTTATTTACTTGTATGACTTTTTTCAGATTTTTTTGAAATTGAAAAGTGCACATTTTGAATTTTTCAAAAAATCCGGCCTCCATGGAAACCGAGCTCCAAAACGCCCTACTCGGTACTACTCGCTTACTCCCTCCGTCCCATAATATAAGAACGTTTTTGACACTAGTGCAGTACCAAAAACGTTTTGATATTATGGGACGGAGGAAGTATTTGTGAACGACGGGAGTACAATATTATGCCGCTTGAGCGATTACTGGATGTTTCTGAACGGTCATATTTTTCGCTTCCAGGACAGGTAATCAGACCTGTCGTTTGACCCACAACTCCGTCCTCCCATGTCTGTTGTTGTTGCCATTAGGGCATGTACAATGCATATCCTTAAGGTGATGTCTCACATGACATGTAGGATCGGATATGATGTAAAGTAGGTTCGGATAGGAAAGCGGGATCCTCTCCAGGAGGCGGGTGCTTAAAGAGAAAAAGTGTGGTCTGGTGATAAAAGCTGAAAAGATTGAAGTGAAAGTAGAGATGCATGTGTACTAAAGTCTTTATTTTCTATTTCTTAATGAGGATCACTAATGATAGCTTGCATTCGGAAGAAAAATAAATGTAGATAACTTAAATTATTTTTTATTATGGAGCATATGTATCCATATGCCACTATTGTACATGCCCTTAAACTGATGGATGGCCGTGCGACGGTACGGCAACTTTAAATCATTGCATCTCCCATCATAAATGACATGTACGGTTGTACCGACAGCTTCACATTTACTAACTGCGACGCTTCTTTTGGGTCCGCGCAACTAATGAATGCACGGTGCCACGGTGATCGCTGCATTTCACGGGCGGCGATTTTCGTGATCTTCCCTCGCGGCTGGCGTTGGGGAAGGAAACGAAAAACATGTGTGCTTGCATGCAGGATAATGTAATTACAACCGGAAATGGGCAAGAAAATTACTACGAATATACGTAGATGCGTGATCCGCCGGAGTAGGACTAGGACCACGGTTCGAGCGGTCTGTCTAGGATTCCATGTGTGCGTAGGCTGGATCCGAGATCTGATCAGGACTGCACGATTTTGATCACATGACGATCTCAACTTTTGGGCTCGTGTTTAATGTAAAGGAGGACCAGGCTGTAGACGCTTGGTGGTTCATGGCTGTGGAGCTGTAGCGTGGTTGGTTGGACCCGACCCGGGGCCGCTCTCAGAAGCCTAGGATGCTTTCTGCAGTGTTCTTCCAAGTGTGTCTTGGATGGGTTAAACTGGACTCAACCCATTTGTGATTGTTATTGACCTTCTCTACTTCTTCATTTTTTGTGGCCGAGGAGCAGAGATCTTTGCAACTCGGGACACATGATGAGCTCTCACTCGTCAAATACCGATCTCGCATCCAAAAAGAAAGGCAATCTGCACAGTACCAGTAGACTCCCCGGAGATCAGCTTACAGCAGCCTGCACAGTTCTGCACATTCGGAAAACGCTGATACTACTCCCGGAGTAGTAGTATAGTACTCCTTCCAGGGCGTCTCGGGGGCAGAACCCTAGATCGCCGCAGAGTCCTCCCCTTCCCGTCTCCCACCCTCTCGCCGCCGCCTGAGGTCGCCGCTGGGCAAGCGCGGGACGCCGCCGAGGAAGGTGGCGGCGGGGCATCTGGTGCTCTGCTCTTCGCACGGAGCCACGGGATCTAGGGCGGCGGCCTCTGTCGGATGGCGCCATCAGCTCTGCAACGAGCGGTGGCGCGGGTGTGGTGGCGGTGTCCCTGGCCGTGAGGACGGCGGGGATCTGGTGGGCGTGGACCTAGCGCGGTCCTGGCGGCCGGCGGCACTAGATCTGGCATCCCCTGCTTTCTTCGATGCGGTGCGATCCCTTCCCTCCGGGCCTGGGTCGGCGTTCTTCTTTGATCTTCGGTCTCCTGCTACGGGTGGGGTGGTGGTGTGGAGCTAGACCAAGAGAAATCCATGGCCGGCCATGGCTGGCCGCGACGGCGGCGGCGCCCGAGGGCACCGTTCTTCCTCCTTGGAGGCGTTTGTCAGGTCTGACTCCCTCCACCGCCTTCCTCTGCCTCCCGGGTGAAAGCCCTAACCTCAGTGGGCGGCGGCGCTCTCGGCGTCGTTCTCCTTCTTGAACGCGCCGCCTTTGGAAGCTGTTTGGTTGGTGTGTGCTGTTGGGGTGCATTCGACGACGTCAGTGGTGTGTCCTCTTCGTCCAAGCTTGGTGCTATCCTTCGCCGGACCATGGGAAATTCTGCTTGAGGGAAGCTTTGGCGGCTCGTCGGGAGTGCGGGGATCCTCTATATGTGGCCATCCTCCGGCGGCAACCATTCTAGTTCTAGGTGGAACATTCTACCTTCCGGCGGTGCGGCGCCTTTTGAGCCAGGCGAGGAGGTTGTGGTCTTCTTCGGAGATGGAATTGGATGGCTGTGCCGTGCCGGGGTCCATAGCTATTTGGTAACCACACTCCCTGTTGATGCCGGTCATCCCCTTCTCCTCAGTACCAGCTTGGTCTAGCTTCCTGGTGCTTCGTTCTCGGAGGAGGGCCTCGATGTCTGCAGCTGTGTGCTTATCTGTTTTATCTTCTAGCTTGTAGCTTTGAGGCTAGTTAGCTGCTTACCACCGTGTTGTTTTTTTTTCTTTGGTTCTTGTCATCTGTAATCCTGGCCGGTTGATGGCTTTGTTAACTCAAAGCCGGGCTAGGCTCGAGCCCCATTTCAGAATCGGTTGATGCATTTTCTCTAAAAAATAGTGATCTAAACGTTTTTATATTAGTTTACGGAGGGAGTAACAAAAACAATGTTATACTTGTACACTCAACGCCTGGTACTAAAAGGGAAGCCAAGCACACAGGGGCTGTTTGGTTCTAGGCCTAGCCTTTGCCATACAATATTGCCACATTTGCCTAAGGTTAGTTCTTCAAAATGAGAATCAAAGTTGGCAAGCCTAAGGGAATTTTTGCCACACTTTTTAAGAATATGTGATATGAGACCCTAGTGTGGCTTGCCTAAGGTGTGGCTTGAACCAAACACCCACCTAAACTGATCAAACTTGCCTAACCTTAAATGTGGCAACCTTAGGCAAACTTATTCTCAAACCAAACAGTCCCACAGTGCATGCCGTATAGTTGCACAGTTCCCGCCACGACCAGTTCAATTCCCAGCACACTGCATGTACTAGTACTACTACACATGTTCCTACCCATTTGTCAGCTTATGGCGAGCTGCAGGGTGCGGTGCAGACTCGAGTTGCAGAATGTGAAGGCAAAAGGGTGGGCAGGAGGAATAAAAAGTCTGGTGTCACTTGTGAATGAAGTGAAGCGCCCACTCATCCGCGGAAAGCTACTTTTAGCCCGGCCGATGTCCATGTGCATGTGCATGGGGGTGCGGCCGGAAAGCGTACTCCTTCTGCGGTGCACACCATCGATGCAGGGCCGGGCATCGAGCATCGTCTGATTGGAGCACCGGTTTCCCAAGTCGCGGCCGAAACGGCTTTCAGAGCTACTACTAGCTGGGATTAGGCAGGATTCTGCCTACTGCTAGTACTATAACTTGTTTTATGGTAGTAGCCCACAACTTATCCCTTATCCATATGCAGATTTATGTTATCATGCTGCCAACCTCTAATCATAGTCTCCTACTACTAGATTTAGGGTTATATAATAACCCAAATGTAGCTAGACTGCTAGGCGCGTGCCTCTACCAGCCGCGTTTGTTAGAGAGAGGGCTCTCTCTCTCGCTCTCTTTTGTATGCTAGATTATGGCGTAGGGTGGTGGTGGTTAGGATTTTCACGGAGAATATGTCGCGGTCAAGAAATCGAGTGACCTAAAGACATTTAGGTTTTACTCGCCGGCAGGCAGGGTATGCACCAACGCTCGTCGATACTACGCGTGTCGTCAGCTGGTAGTTCGCTCTTGTTTTCTTCGACAATCTGTGTCTGATGAAAGGAAATGTCCCTGGTGAAGTGGCGACGGTGGGCATTTTGGATCAACTTAACACCCGCACGCAGTAGTGTTCCTGCCACCGACGCTCAGAAAACTCTTCATTCTTTTATTACTCTGCCGCTACTTGTTGCATAACTCTTCTTTAGAACATTTTCATGGGGGACCCGTAAACCTCCCACAACCGTCTAGATTGTGTAAGCCATCCAACACCGATCTATATCGGTCCGCGGGGCGGTCCGGACGCACTCGCAAATTGGAGACAAAAGTGGAGGTTTGTGGGAGTCTGGACATCCGAAACGTAGGACTCCGGCACCCCCGGCCCACCCAATCCCCCTTTCCGGTTCCATTCCTTTCACTCCGTCCCTTCTTTTCCTTACTTTGCATCCGCACCGTTCACCTCCGCCGCTGTTGTTGTTTGTCACCGGCCGCCACAGAGGCTGGACATCGTTCCGACGCGCCCGCTCGCCGTTCCGACGGAGCTTTCAGCCCTGGAGTCGTTTGTACCTAGGTACACCCCGCCTCCTGTCGAAGACCTCCATGGCGGACACCAGCAGGTGTTCGATCAAATGTCATTCAGCTTATTTTCAAATGCTATGTCATTTTATATAGTACGAAAGATGGTGAGCTACTCGATCATGGAGGATGAGTTGTTGTGCGATGCGTGGCTGACCGTATCTGCAGATTTCATAGCCAGGAGCTGAGGGGAGCCCTTCTGGGAGCAAGTGCATGAAAAGTTTCACGCACGAAAGCACGTTGCGCCCTACGACATGTACATCATTCAACCACGCAACAAGAGGTCGTTGACGTATCGCTGGCACGCTATCTAGACAACATCATCAATTTTGCAACGTGGTTCGCCATTTTGAGGCAAGGTGGCCATTGCACGCGACAGAGGACGAGATTGTAAGTTTTACTTCCTCTTGCTCAACTTGTTGATTGATTCATTCATTCAATGTTGGTCTACATGTTATATGTAGCCCGCACGCGTCGTCATGGTGTACCACAGGTCAACGGGACGGCCATTTACATGCACACACTGCTGGATGAAGCTGAAGAGAAGTATGTGTGGGAGGACATGATCCGTTCCTGAAAAAATTATTTGACATCCGGGATCTAGTCGAATTTGAGACCTTATTGTACTAGACTTAATTTGCATGTTGTGTGTGGATGATTTGTATTATTTTCTTTCTGAATTTTGATGAATATCAACCGGTTTGGATGAATTTCGTCCGATTAGTTAAAATGTGGTTTGAAATGTTTGCGGCTAGCGTTGGATGGCTGTCTCCCGCATCTGTGTCCATGGACTGGTCCCACTGTCCACGGATAGATGCCGGAGTTTTTTGCGGTTTGCCATTGGAGATGCCCTGAATTTTGCATTTTCTAATGAGTGAACTGAATGCAGGATGGAATGGGAGTCCTAGCTTTTAGCGCCTTCATGGCCATTGGCGAATCAAGAAAGAAATAGAGGATGGGCTCAAAGATTAACAGAGAGAAAACTAAATGCTTATTTGAACCAAAATTTTGAACTGTTTAGCCAGATAGCCATTATCTCATAAGCATGTGGACCAAATAAGCTAAAGAAAAATCCAGGTAACAACAGGAACATGTACTATTTAAAGAAACTGTTTGGGTTTTTTCAAAGATATAATATTTTTATCTGAAATATTGGACCCATCTAGCAAATAGTCATTATCTCCTAATCATGTTGTCCATATAAGCTCAAATATTTTCAGAGCTCAACAGAGAACATGTGGTATATATTCAAAAACTTTAGGTTTCTCTTCAAGAAATATTCAGTTCATGCAGGACAAGAAGACTCACTGAGCACACGTAGTAAGAAGAAATACAGTGAGATACTAGGCAAGTTAGCTATCCGTATTTGACTCTCTTGAAAGTGATCACTTTTTATTTCTACGCGTTGAAGTTGTGCATGCCTAGATGGTCCTCCTAGTTGAGCTAGTGGGATCCAAAGTATTATAACTAGTACAAAAACATTTGTTGGAGGGCAGGCTTCAGCCTCTTGAAGCCTACCTACTAGAATCGGCACTATTCATCAAGGGCGGAGCCAGAAATTTTGTGAAGTCTGGGCAAGTTTGAGCCTAAATACATGATTTAAATTATTATTTTCAAATCGGGTGTTTGAATCAAGTTTTTTTCCTTGATGCCTTGTTTGAGGTAGGGACGAAAGAACCATTTTTTAAATCACCTTTTTACCTGAATGTATTTAAACTGATTTTGAATTCAAATTCATTTATAAGCAGGCTATAATATTTAACCCTTTGTATACACAAATCTCTTTGAGTTCTAGCGGTTAACACGTGTCAATCCTTTCCCTAATGTGTAGGGTTGAGTCCCCCTAATCCACTGATACGCCTATTCTGCATTATGTTTTTCCACTCTTATTTTTATTGTTTTAAAGTTATATTTTTTGAATATTTATTTTAAAGTTATATTTCACTTTTTGATACAATTCTAAGCCTTTTCTCTCTTAAAATGCAAGTTACGTCACAAGAGGGAGATTGCCGGTAGCTGTAATTCTAGACCTGAAAAGAGTTACAACAAAGACAGCTATTCTCCGGAGCTCCAAATTATCTGAAAACTTATGGAGATTTATTTTGGAATATATAAAAAATACCGGAAGAAAAGCTGAAAGTGCAATTGGCACTTAAACTTTATTTTGGTGTGATGACAATGTGTTTAGTGGAACTAATATCGGTTGCTAAAGTTTATCTTAGGATATTGGTTTCATATTGCTTTTGATGGAGAAGTGCGACCCCCCCCCCAATTCAAAAAGGTCAAAGGCGTGGTATACGGCGATTCAAAGGTTTTATTTTCGGTTCATTTCGAGTCGTAGGAAAGACCACACTATTAAGAGGGGTCGGTGTTGATATGTGTTGTGTGGGAATGCCATCGCCGAAACATATACACCATCCTACCCATTCTTACCACTTTAAATCCATAGTGTGCGTGCATGTGGTACTCAGAGAGCTTGCAACAGAAAGGTTACTGGGTACCCCGTGCGCACGGGGTCTTTGGACCCCCATGCGCATGGAGTACTGCGTAACTCTCTGGGTACCCCGTGCGCACGGGGTGGTGTGAAAGTCTCTAGGTACCCCGTGCACACGGGGATGACTTAGCCCCTGCGCATGGGGTCCAATGGGCAGAAACGGCCACCCGTGCAAGAACACTATAAAAGCCCCCCTTATTCCACCTCCATCCCTAACCCTGATGTCTTGTTGAGCTCCACCATTGCTACTCTACATTTTGCTCAATAATCTCAGTCCCTCCATCCAAACTTGTTGAAACTTTGGGGATTAGGAGAGCAAGACCCGATCTACATCTTGAACAAACCAAATCGCATTCCCCTTCCCCATTGACTTGTTTTTCTTGGAGCCTGGGCTCCTAGGCGGTTAGAGGTTCCTTCGAAAGCTTCCTTGCATGTGATGTGCTCCGGATAAGTTTGTAAAGGTGTGGTGGTCGCCTTCAAGACCAACCCCGAGTGATTCGCGGCTCATCCGTTGGGTGTGACTCAGAAGAGACTACGGTGAGCCTTCGTGGCATTCCGCAAGCTTTGGCTCTTGCACCGCTCTAAACAGAGAGTAGCTCTTCCCCAAGGAAGAGTGAACTTCAGGATAAAATTCGCGTCCTCGCCTCACTTTCGGTTAATCCTTTCCCGCATCTTACTTGGTCTTGTATGCTTGTTGGCTTGCTAATTAGATTGTTGCCTAGCATATTTGGCTCTTAGCTTGCTTGTCATACAGGTTGTGTTCACTTAGTTGCATATCTAGTGAACCCTATTTATCCGCTAAACCTTAATATTGATAAGAATAGTTAAAATTTGTAGTCTCCTATTCACCCCCTCTAGTCGACCATATCGATCCTTTCAATTGGCATCAGAGCCTCATGCTCTAATATAAGGTTTTACAACCTTAGAGGATACGGTCGACCTAGGGAATGTGGGAGGTGGCGCACCCATTGCGGAGGATAGTGAACACTTACCCCCCCCCCCCCGCCACGCCCGTTGCACTTGGTGCTCCTGTCGTTGCTCCCGCCGCTCCCATTAACCCGGGTGCCCCCTTGACCGCGGCCGATATTCTTTCAATGTTTGTGGACCTCAAAACCGCTATGTTGAAAGAAGTCTGTTCCTCGGTCAAGGAGGAAATTAATGCTCGCTTAAAGCCCTTGACATCCGCATCAAACTCATTTGATCCAAATGCCATTCATGATGTGGATGACTCAAGAGAACCTCTTACATCTCCGTCTTGTACTCATGTTCCCAAGTACAATGCCGTGGAACCTTTCTACTCACCGCAACCCTTGCAACATCCTCACATTAATCCTGTTGGGCCTCCACCCACTTTGAAAGGTAATGTGTTTGCTAAATGGAAGCTAGATATGGAGTCTCACATTCGCAGTGCTTCTACAAAACTTTGGTGGATTGTGGTCAATGGATTCAACCCCAAGGACCCAATGAAATCTCACTCCAAGAGAAGCGGTTGATGATCAACTCAATGCAACTGCCCACAACATTTTGTGCACCGCTGTGACCGAAGACTATAATGACTCCATTGCTCTCCTCAAGACCGCCAAGGAAATCTGGGATTGCCTTGAGGAGGCTCTCGAAGAAGATGAAGCAATTTGAAGATCTCAATTGGCTTTGCTCAAGCAAGAAGTCAATCTCTTTGTTAGGAATGAGGGTGAGTCCGCGGAAGAGGTCTATCGAAGGTTAAAGTCCCTTGTGCTAAAATTGAGAACCTTTGGGTGCACTTGGGCAAATAATGATTTCATCAAGGACAAGTTCTTAGATGCTATGGTTCTCACGGAACATACCATGGTCATGATGATACATCAACATTCGGATTATCACAAGTTGACCGCGGCTCAAGTTGTCTCCACTTTCTCCACTCATGTTCTTTTGGAGACCAAGTCCAAGAAGACCTTTGCAATTGCTCAAGCAACCAAGAACTCCAATCTTGCCTTGAAGGCCAAGAAAGTGATTAGCCAACCCTCAAGGGATGAAGAAGCGAGTGAAGAGACATGTGAGGAAGATGTTGACACCTCATGCCTGGAAAATGACTTTGCAGAAGACTTGTCTCTCTTAGTCAAAAAGTACTCCAGGACCATGGAAAACAAAGGGAAGAATCTTCAAGGAAGATCGCTGGACGAAGGAAATGCTACAATTGTGATATCCCAAGACACTTTGTGCATGATGTCCGTATGAGAGACGTGAAGACAAATCCGAGAAGCTTGTGCTCAAGAAGAAGAAGTTCACCAAGTTTGCGAAGAGGAAAGATGACAAGGCTCTTGTTCATGAAGAATACATGTCCGAAGATGAAGATGACGGTGATGATGATCAAGTGGGCATGACCTCCATGGCCATGCATGTCACCTCCTCCTCCTCCACCACCGGCCTCTTTGACTTTGCAAACGAGGACATGCCTTCCACTCATCAGTGCCTTATGGCTAAAGCGGTAAAAACAAAGTCCAAATCTAAAAAACCCGCCATCTACACTCCCAACACTATAAAAAAAAGACACATCCGTGACATTTTGGGCCGAATGATTTTTTTCCTGTCATGCTTATGACACTTCTATGACGAGAATTGTGACAAAACCCGGTATCATCATAGATGTGGTGGGCTCCTACTTCTATGACAAAAAATCATGACAAAAAATGGGTTTTTCGTCCTGGGCGGGCTGGAGACGCAAATGCATGACATTCTTTGGGCCATCCATGATGGAAAAAACTGTGGTAGAAGCGAGGGCGAGGAAAATATAGGGGGAGTTCCCGGTTACGGTGGGTGGTCGGGGACCGAGCGATGCGCGTTTCTCTCGTACGTACGCGTGTGTGTGCGAGGCGTTGGGCTCTAACTGAACCCGAGCGATCGCACTGCAGGCTACACGTTACTGAACCCGAGCGATCGATCGATCCCTTGCTGTTAACTAAACCCGGGTGATTCCTTCGCTACTGCTGCTAGCTGAAGCCGATCGATGCTGCCTCTGGATGAACAGTGAGCATTGTTGGGGGGTTTGGATGAACAGTTCCCGGTGGGTGGTTGGATGAACAGGACCTCATGGTAGTAGAGGCCGTTGCCGTTGGATGAACAGTACCCCGATCGATCGAGTCGGTGGATGAACAGGACCTCGTGGAGGGCTGGATGAACAGGACCTCATGGAGGGCTGGATGAACAGGACCCCGTGGAGGGCTGGTTGAACAGTAGTCGGTGGAGGGCTGGATGAATAGTAGCCCGTGGACGGGTGGTTGAACAGGACCCCGTGGAGAGGGCTGGTTGAACAGTAGACGATGGAGGAGCACGCGGTGGAGGCTGGATGAACAGGAGCTCGTGGATGAACAGTCGCAGGTGGAGGCTGGAGGAGGTCGACGGTGGATGAACAGTAGACCGTGGAGGCAGTCGGCGGTGGAGATGAACAGTATCCCATGGAGTCCCGTTTTGCGGTACGCCACACCCCTCCCGATGAACAGGACCCCCGTTTAGACCGTAGCGCTCCAACACAAGTCTGTTTCCTCTGTTTTGCAGTACGCCACACCCCCCGATCAACAGGACCCCATTTCCACCGTAGGAGGTCCGTTTCCTCCGTTTTGCGGTATGCCAGACCCCTCCCGATGAACAGGATCCCGTTTTGACCATGGCCGGTCGAACACAAGGTCGTTTCCTCCGTTTTGCGATACGACAGACCTTGTTTCCATTGGCTGTTCCGTCCAAGACGATTGGCTCCCGATGAACACGACGACGCATTCCGTTCCGACTCAGCCCATTGCCTCCCCATGATCATGACGACGGTGCAGCTTCTCCGTTCCGACCCAGCCATGTACACGAGCCCTGGCCGTACATATGCGCGAGTAGGTGTTCGAGACCCCGCTTGTATGTACGTACATGGCCGTATTTTTGGCGTGTGGCTGTATGTACGTGTACACGGTTTAGACGGGACAACCTGAAATGCTACGTGGGGGGCTCTACTATGACATGTGCCGCTGGTTACTCGGACATGGTTCATACTTGCAGAGAGACCCATCGACCAATATGTACGTACGCGTTCCGACAAGAGAGAGAACGGTACGTACGCTTCGACCGGGTGGATCCCAGCTGTCAGGGAGGATAAGGACGGATTTCCTTGCGTGCGAAGATATAGATGCTGGGTCCCAGCTCTCAGGGGAGATATTTTTTTGCCCGTAATAAGGACGCACTTCCTTGCGTGCGAAGATCTAGCTAGTGGGTCCCAGCAGACAGGGGGAGAAAACATTATTTTTCAGGGTAAAAAGGATGGAGTTGCATGCATGCGTCCATGGGTGTGGTGCGTCCCCACTGTCAGCCTCTCACGTACAGTCATCTTCCGATGACTCTCGGTTGTTGACCACATTGACCACACCGTACCGAGCGCACCAACACCGGTGGACGACGGCGAGGCCCTAGACTGGAACGACCCGGAGATGGGGAAGACGCGGCAGTGGAGTCACAGATGGAGAGGAGTGGGAAACTTGACTGGTTCGGGTGCGCGACAGCGCTGCCGCTGACGGGAGACAGGAGCAAGAACATAGGTTGAAGAAGGAGATGGCTGTTGGATTGACATCCAACGGTCCAGCTGCTAGAATCATTTGTTGATTAAGTTGACAAAGCCCTGCGTACACGTCTGCTTAGTAGGCCCACAAGTCAGCCACCAAATCTGCTGGGTCCTAGCTATCATCGGGAGGAATGGTTTTTTCGCATAACAAGGAGGCACTTCCTTCTGTGCAAAGATACATCCGGTGGGTCCTAGCTGTCAGGGGGAGGAAACAGCTTAATAAGGAGGAACTTTCCTTGCGTGCGACCATGGACCTTGTGGGTTCTAGCCGTCAGGCTCTCCACGTACAGTCCTCTTCCGATGACTCTCGTTCGTTGACCATGCCACACCGAGAGCAGCAAGGCGGTGGACGACTGTGAGGCCCCAGACTGGAATGACCCGGAGATGGGGAAGACGCGGCTGTGGAGTCACAGACGGAGAGGAATGGGAAACTTGACTGGTTCGGTGCGGGGTGGGCCTACACTCGACAGAGAATAATAGGAGGTGCGGAGTGGTGGGATGGCCTGGCCATCGGCGGGGTAGCATTTTGCTGAGGCACGCAAAACAACGCCGCTGGATGCCGGAGGCTGGAGCAGGAGGTCCCGGCAGCGCTGGGGGAAGAAGACGAGAGATTGAAGAAGAATGTCGGCCGTTGGATGTAAATCCAACTCCTTACTTAGGCTTCGACCTACTGGCCCACATGTCAGCCAGTCCATTTGTTCTTTTAGTCCATTTGGTGGGCTGGGTGAAACAATGATGTAGCATCTATGCAGCCCATTTATATATATGTTAGAATTTAAAGCCCATTTGCATTTTTCTCGAAATCCACAGACTTGCTGGGCTGGGTGAAAATATCATGTTGGGCTGGACGGAGAAATGTTATAAAAACATAAACACATGATTGCACGTCTATTACTGCATTGATCAGTAAAATCTTTACAAGCTTATGTACGCAATCACTAGGATTTAACTTGCCAAGTTATATATAAACAATTATTATTATTATTTTATAAGAACTTTCAATTTATGAAATAAAATATCATTTCAGTCGCGCTATTCGTCACCCTGGGTGAGGAATAGTTATTCTTCCCCCCCTCTATTTTACTATCAATGCACCATAATTTTATGTTCCGTAAGTTTTATCTTATTTCAAACGTAAAAAGAGACCGTGAGAAAATATATAATCTTCGTAAAAAATATTTTATGTTATGTAAAATTACAAACGTAAAAACATAGTGTAAAATACACATAAACTGCAAATTTTCTTGTCTTATGACCTGTATTTTTATTTTCTTATGCAAAATTTTACGTAGTGAATCAATAGGAATGTAACTAGTTGAATTTCAAACGTAATTTAATTATGAAATCATCGTAAGATTAACTCAGATGAAGAATAACTTATTCTGCACCCTGAGTGATGAATAGTATCACTATTCAATTTGATTAGTTAATAGGATGTGGGGTATTATAATTTTTTAGGCTAGACGTGAGACAGTTGAGTTGGTTCTAGGAAAAAGTACTGGGAGAAAACTCAGTTTAAATCGAAAAAGAAAATGGGAGAAAATTCAAATATAGGATTAATGAAAACGAAAAATAAAGGAAGTGGGAAGGTCTATAAAATAGTTGGACGAACGACAGGTTTAATGGAACCTTATGTTGTTTCTATTATATATATGTAATAAAATAAGATATAAATATAGGTTTAGTTTTGCATTCTTATAGAAAACATAGGTTCAGTTTTGCATTCTTATAGAAAAATAGAAATGAGCTGTGCGTCGTCTTGAAGAAACAAACATAACTTGGGCTGCTGATGTTATAGACAAGCAAGGTTGGGAGGCCCAGAGGCCGCTTGATACCTGCTGGATCCAAAAAATGTTGAAATATGTCGTGGGCTGCCCATGTTAAACAACAAAACCTAGGCCGTGGACCTGGTGGGCCCGGGGCTGTCAGCCTCTCGACGAACAGTTGTCTCCCGATTCCTCTTGTTTTGCTGACCATGTTGGGGACGACAGACGCCGGCGCCACGGCGAGAGCACCAAGGCGGAGGACGACGTTGAGACCTCGGACCGA
The DNA here is from genome assembly GCF_018294505.1 of Triticum aestivum. Taxonomy (NCBI): domain Eukaryota; kingdom Viridiplantae; phylum Streptophyta; class Magnoliopsida; order Poales; family Poaceae; genus Triticum; species Triticum aestivum. The sequence continues at coordinate 521,641,362 of NC_057800.1, forward strand.
ACGAACCGGAGTGGGGGAAGACGCAGGCGGAGAAGAGTACGAGGGTTGACTTGTTCGGGTGCAGGGTGGGCCGGTGGAGCTACCACCGTTGGACAATGTGTGGGAATAGAGGGATGGCCTGGCCAACGCCGTAGACTATGATGACCAGCTGTTGTATAGGAAGAGGACGAAAGATTGAACAAAATAAAGAAATACAAAGGATGGGTGGTTGGTCCCATATGTTTGTGTACGAGACCTGCTGGGTCCACCTGAGAAGGGGGGTATGTTAGGAGGAAGGAGATTCAAAGCACGACAACCGAGTGAACTAGTTTTTTTTTGAAACGGACGAGTGAACTAGTTACATACATAAGCAAATAGCCACTAAAAAGCAAACAGGTTAATGGGTTCTTAAAAGAAATATTTTGGACAAAACAGATAATTATGACACATAGGCTAATGCATGAAACACTGAGATGATTAAGGTTCTTATAAACAGATAAAGTACAACATCTAGACCTTCCTGGCACGCTTGATCATGACGCTGCCACAGTCCGTGTACTCGCCGGTTACGGGAAGCAGACACGCCCTCATGTCCAAGATCTGCTTGTACATGGCGTAGCATGCGTATGCGTCCTTGGCCGCGTAGGTTATGTAGGCTAGATTCAGAGGTACCGCCCACATGTTCAGGTCCTTTGGTATCGTTGTCTTCTTTCATGTTGGCGTATCAAGGGTCGATTATGGTCTCGGCGAGGTCAACCAAGGAGTCCTTCTCCTGCCCATTGCTGATGATCTTGCATTGCTTCGACAAGCTTGTTGCACCAGATGGCCGAATCATCGCGTTCTTCCTTCTCTCCACCGTAGCAAAGGTGCAGTCGGCGCTGCCGATGAAACGGGCGAATGCTCCAGAATCTCTGATGGCCCTACAACAGTGGTAGACGAGAACCTCGTCCCGCACACATACCTAGGCGACGGCGATCTGCTGGTCCTTGTCAGGAGATGAATGGATGGGCATAAGGTCTAGTCCTGCGACCTTGTGCTTTCTCGTCCTGTAGGTACTGCTTGAACTCGGCGAAGCAGAGCTTCACCAAGTCCGGACCATTGGTGTACATCACATTCAACTTGGTGCAGCCATAGAACTAAACGGCGAACTCAAAGGGGAACTCCTTGCTAAAGTCCATATCTAGCAGGCTCACCCCTTGGATCGCCATTGGAGTCTCTTCAAGTGAATGAGTGGGTAGGCGGCAACGGCAATTCGTTTTTCAGCTCTTGGGGAACTAGATTCAACAGTAATCTGAGTATGTACATGCGACAACAGTTACTACCCCTCCCTCGCCCGCTGCACGCCCGGCAAAAGATGCACCCTCGGCGCATTCAAATGCCTCCATTAAGAAACCTACTCCGGCCACATGCCGGTTCACGAGTGGGTCTGTATTGGTACTGTAATAACAAGAGTTAGTGGTCATTTTACTTAAATTTAATTAGCTTTAATAAAAAATTATACTTAAAACAAGAAATGCATTGGCTCATTCTATCAGTGCCACAGGATCAACATGCACAACAATTAGAATTATTATTCTCAAGATGCACACGATCAACACATTTGTCGCGCTTTCACATAGATAATACTACCAAGTTTGAACTGTTTGTTATGGTTGTTGTCCTCGCATCATCATGCCGTGTTTCCCAGCTTGCAAGATTTAGAACCAACAAATAACATCCAAATAATAAGTTCAACAAAGATGCCTACACATGTCATTGATTCCCAGCTTGCAAGATTCAGAACCAACAAATAAGATTCAAATAATAAGTACAACAAAGATGCCTACACATCTCATTGATTCCCAGCTTGCAAGTTTCAGAACCAACCCATTAGAGCCTTTTGATAAAGTGAATATCAGGATTAAATCCATCTTGGCTAGACGTGTCATACAATCGAATAACTTGGCGAATGCTCTTGACCGTCACAACATCTGTAGTTGAGTATTCCTGTTTGCACAACACAAATAAGAAGAGCATGATTACTATAATAATGGCACTCCTTGAACTCAACCTCCAGCTCCACTCGGATGAGGCTTGCCTAGAGTTGCATGATTCAATTCATGTGCCTTTTTCTGCAGTTCACCTGAAATGAAGCAAAGATTGGACCATTCAGCTAGCAAGAAGTACTTGCTCTCCTGAGCTGGCAGGTTCTTCTTTAGTAGTTGCACTAAAATTGAGGAACATTAAGGTTGGTTGTCCGGCTCATGTAAGGTGCAACTATAATTTGCTTATCCTTTTGTGCAGTTCCACTAAAATAAAGTGCCATTGTGGTGACAGTGATGGCTCATCTTGCAAAGGCTAATAAAATGTTGCACGAGATTACCAGCAGAATTTGACGGAGATTTTGGAAACTCCAATCACCATTTTGTGCAGTTTCACCAAAATTGAGAGATGTTGCCCACGTGACATTTTAGTTGAACTGCACAAGACACTCATTCCAAAAAAAGTGTTTTGTGCAGTTCACCAAAAGGTCACAATAGCAACAAGGTGAAATGGATATCCCTATCTGCACAAAAAGATACAAAACAGTTGCTGGTCAATAAGAATATATGAAACATACATGAAATGAAAAGAAGTGTCTTCATGATGTTCATGGAAATCATGCAAGGACAGTAGAAATTTTAAAACGTCAGCAATGCTTCATGTTACCGGAAGCATTACGATCAACAATGACATTCATCAAATATGGGATTACTTTAATGGTGGAATTGCTTGTTTACCACATACAGTAAATCAACATCAACTAAAGAGTTGGTTTAAGGGCATGGGACTGTGGGGACACCAGGACACTCAGCAGCGTAAAGGAGCAACTTACTTATCATACTGGGGAAAACAGCAGGAGTACCATTTGTTACACAGTTTAATTGCATCATATCACTAGAGGCATTAGATTAACAATAACACTGGTTAGACATGTCCTTAAGGTAATAGTGTGATCGCTTCATTTTACATGCGCCCTTACATTAACAACAGCAAGAGGTTGGTATAAGGACATGCGACAATGGACGCATTAGCACAATGTACCTACAGGGAGGCATAAAGTGGTGATGCCGAGTTTGTTCATGCTCTGTGAGGGCAGCAAATCTAATCCTGGAGACCTTTTACTATGTGAGGGCAGCAAATCTAATCCTGGAGACCTTTTACTATGTGAGGGTAGCAAATCTAATCCTGGAGACCTTTTACTATGTGAGGGCAGCAAATCTAATCCTGAAGACCTTTTACTATGTGAGGGTAGCAATTCTAATCCCGGAGACCTTTTACTATGTGAGGGCAACAAATCTAATCCTGGACATACTCTGTTGACTTGTCCACCAGCCGCCACTTTCTATCTTTTTTTCAACCAATAATTGATCTGTTCCTTATCCAGGTTGGGTATCCGATCTCTACTACTTTCACCATATTATTTCCTCTTTGAATCAAGTCCTAGATTCATGCTACAACTTTCCCCCTTTCTTCGTTGTTTGAACCAAGTCCTAGATTCGAATGCATGAAGTAGCTTTGCCTCTAATAATACTAAAAATTTAGGTGGATTTGGAAGAGCTGATGGGAGTAGAAAAAGATGCACATGCAGACACGTGGGGAGCTGGGGTAGTAGAGCAAGGCCGCTTTCGAAGAACTTATAACTGAGGGTCGTCGGGGTGTCAGCGGCGGCAGGTCGGATCTGCGCACAATACGACAGGGAGGAAGAAGGGCCGGAGGACCTCTCGAGCCGGCGTTGTGTCGGAGAGAATGACACGGGCAGAGGATCTGTGACCAGTGGTGAGCAGAGAGAAAATGTCGCTACCGCTTTCTTGTTTAGATCTGAGAGGATGAGAGAATGAAGAGAGAAACCCTAGTAAACCAAGCTCTCAGGCCCCTGCGTACATATATAGTGGAGTGATTATCTTTTTCTCTCCACAACAAGAGTTTCAATTTGTGTACATGGCATTAAAGAAAATAAACTTTCTATTTAAGGTGACTAACTGTACGACTCCTACTTACTACTACTAGTAGTAGTATTGTTCACTTGTGCTCCCCAGCCCTCCATTCATTGAACAACACATGGGTGAATAAAAATATAGTACTAGTATTTATATAGAATGAACAAGCTCGAACTATTTTCGTGTAGCTAAAAGTTGAGGGCGGGGCTTTTCCCAGGCAGTACGTGTGGCAGTTTTCGCGTAGGCGGTTTGACAGAGGAGAGGAGGGTGAGGGAGTAGCAGATTCAAGTTACTTACTACCGGAAAGGTTGGGTTGTGCGATTTGACGGCGCGTTACTGCTGGAAAGACTTGTGATATGACTACTCACTATAGTCATGAATTACTGGCGGTATGACCGGGGTGATGCCCCCCTTCCGTTCCGCACTCTAATCTCGTGCATGACACGTCGACCCAGATGCCGGCTCTCCCACATGTCGGCGAAGTACGTAGTAGTAAGAAGGAGTAAAGAATCATGTGGTATATACTAGTAGTACTACTACTCACGTCGGAGGAGTGCGAACCAGGGCAGCCAGTGAACCAGCAGTAGAAAACAATGTGTTGATATGGCCATAAAAACAATGTGCTATGGTCCAGACTGTAGCATGTACAGTACTGCTCCTCTTTGTTTGGATCCCTGAGTTAGAGCTAGTTTGGGTTGAAATAGCCTCAAATTATCCAAACAGGAGGGGTTAGTTTGAGCTAGTTTGCTCTAAGCCAGCTAAAAAGACTAGCCAGTGGAGAGGTTTTAATTGGGTTAGTTCTCCTCGGGCCCACTAAAAGATAACTAAAAAATCTCCCCTGCCCGCACTAGATTGCTCCCTCCGCCCCCCTCGCACGACTCCTCTCTATTCCCCATCGGGCCGCCCGCCCAAGCGCCGCTCCGCCGCTTGCCCTCTCTCTCCTCCGGCCACCCTCCCCCTCCGGCCTCCTCCACCCTCCTTCGGCCGCCCTCTCCCTCTGGCTTTCGAAGCTCGCCCCGCTCCCCCTTCATCGTTCATTTTTCTCCCTCTGTCGTGCGCAGCGGCGGCGCATCTACCAGGGAGGTTGCGAGAGGGGTGAGTTTGTTCGTTCCTTCTCTGTCTCACATCCATATCATTGATCTTGCTCGCTCTAGCGCTAATTCTGATTTAGAAATGTAGATCCTGAGTAAACTTGGAATAGATTTGTGGTGCACACATGGAATTGTTTGATGCTACTTAAGGAGGTAATAAATCTTTCTAGAGGCCCAAAGATTCAGTTCACCTTTCTAGGTATTTCAGTTTCAGGCTTGCATTATTTCTAGAGGCCCAAAGAATCAATTCACCTTTCTAGGTATTTCAGTTCCAGGCTTGCATTATTTCTAGAGGCCCAAAGATCCAGTTCACCTTTTTAGGTATTTCAGTTTCAAGCTGCATTACGTCTAGAGGCCCAAAGATTCAGTTCACCTTTCTAGGTATTTCAGTTCCAGGCTTGCATTATTTCTAGAGGCCCAAAGATTCGGTTCGCAATCATCGGCAAGGGGCCCTGCTACCCATGCCGGTGTCGACCTCAACTCGCAAGCGACGGTGTCGGAGGGGTTCCCGGGGCTTGGGCTCTACAGAGCCTACCTCCAGAGATGATGACGAGCTCCTCACTGGGTGCGTGAAGGGGCTCCGGGCTCCGTCCCTATTGTGAATGACTTCTGTGATGAGTTAGCTCATGCTTTGTTTCATGGAGTGTATTGTTTTTTGTGGAGCTTTATTGAGGACTTGTATGTTTAAGTGGGATATCTCATTTGTATGGACAAAGTAAAATTTATCATGTTTTGCATGCTTGATTGGTAAAGATGGTTCGTTTATGTCAATTGTGAGCGGGAGGAGGCTGTTGGGGAACCTAGCAGAATTTTAAAATTTTCTATGCATCACCAAGATCAATCTATGGAGTCATCTAGCAACGAGGGAGAGGGGAGTGCATCTACATACCCTTGTAGATCGCGAGCGGAAGCGTTCAAGGGAACGGGGTTGATGGAGTCGTACTCGTCGTGATCCAAATCACCGATGACCTAGCGCCGAACGGACGGCACCTCCGCGTTCAACCCACGTACGGTTGGGAAGACGTCTCCTCCAACTTGATCCGACAAGGGGGAAGGAGAGGATGATGGAGATCCAGCAGCACGACGGCGTGGTGGTGGAAGGAACGGTGATCTCAGCAGGGCTTCGCCAAGCTTAGCAAGAGGGAGAGGTGTCACGGGAAGGAGAGGGAGGCGCCAGGGGCTAGGGTGCGGCTGCCCTCCCTCCCCCCACTATATATAGGACCCCTAAGGGGGGGCGCCGGCCCTAGGAGATGGAATCTCCAAGGGGGGCGGTGGCCAAGGGGGTGGCTTGCCCCCCAAGCCAAGTGGGGCGCCCCCCACCCCTAGGGTTTCCAACCCTAGGCGCAGGGGGAGGCCCAAGGGGGGCGCACCAGCCCACTAGGGGCTGGTTCCCCTCCCACTTCAGCCCATGGGACCCTCCGGGATAGGTGGCCCCACCCGGTGGACCCCCGGGACCCTTCCGGTGGTCCTGGTACAATACCGATTACCCCCGAAACTTGACTTCCTATATATAAATCTTCATCTCCGGACCATTCCGGAACTCCTCGTGACGTCCGGGATCTCATCCGGGACTCCGAACAACTTTCAGGTTACCGTATACTAATATCTCAACAACCCTAGTGTCACCGAACCTTAAGTGTGTAGACCCTACGGGTTTGGGAGACACGCAGACATGACCGAGACTACGCTCCGGTCAATAACCAACAGCGGGATCTGGATACCCATGTTGGCTCCCACATGCTCCTCGATGATCTCATTGGATGAACCACGATGTCAAGGATTCAATCAATCCCGTATACAATTCCCTTTGTCAATCGGTACGTTACTTGCCCGAGACTCGATCGTCGGTATCCCAATACCCCGTTCAATCTCGTTACCGGCAAGTCACTTTACTCGTACCGTAATGCATGATCCCGTGACCAACCACTTGGTCACATTGAGCTCATTATGATGATGCATTACCGAGTGGGCCTAGAGATACCTCTCCATCATACAGAGTGACAAATCCCAGTCTCGATTCGTGCCAACCCAACAGACACTTTCGGAGATACCCGTAGTGCACCTTTATAGTCACCCAGTTACGTTGTGACGTTTGGCACACCCAAAGCACTCCTACGGTATCCGGGAGTTGCACAATCTCATGGTCTAAGGAAATGATACTTGACATTCAGAAAAGCTCTAGCAAACGAACTACACGATCTTTGAGCTATGCTTAGGATTGGGTCTTGTCCATCACATCATTCTCCTAATGATGTGATCCCGTTATCAATGACATCTAATGTCCATAGTCAGGAAACCATGACTATCTTTTGATCAACGAGCTAGTCAACTAGAGGCTCACTAGGGACGTGTTGTGGTCTATGTATTCACACATGTATTACGATTTCCGGATAACACAATTATAGCATGAACAATAGACAATTATCATGAACAAGGAAATATAATAATAACCATTTTACTATTGCCTCTAGGGCATATTTACAACAGTCTCCCACTTGCACGAGAGTCAATAATCTAGTTACATTGTGATGAATCGAACACCCATAGAGTTCTGGTGTTGATTATGTTTTGCTCTAGGGAGAGGTTTAGTCAACGGATCTGCCACATTCAGGTCCGTATGTACTTTACAAATATCTATGTCTCCATTTTGAACACTTTCATGAATGGAGTTGAAGCGACGCTTGATATGCCTGGTCTTCCTGTGAAACTTGGGCTCCTTGGCAAGGGCAATAGCTCCAGTGTTGTCACAGAAGAGAATCATCGGGCTCGACGCATTGGGAATGACTCCTAGGTCGGTAATGTACTCCTTCACCCAGATTGCTTCTTGTGCTGCCTCCGAGGCTGCCATGTATTCTACTTCACATGTAGATCCCGCCACAACGCTTTGCTTGCAAATGCACCAGCTTACTGCCCCACCATTCAAAATATACACATATCCGGTTTGTGACTCAGAGTCATCCAGATCTGTGTCGAAGCTAGAATCGATGTAACCCTTTACGACGAGCTCTTCGTCACCTCCATAAACGAGAAACATATCCTTAGTCCTCTTCAGGTACTTCAGGATATTCTTGACTGCTGTACAGTGTTCCATGCCGGGATTACTTTGGTACCTTCCTACCAAACTTACTGCAAGGTTTATATCAGGTCTGGTACACAGCATAGCATACATGATAGACCCTATGGCCGAGGCATAGGGGACGACACTCATCTTTTCTCTATCTTCTGTCATGGTTGGACATTGAGCCGTGCTCAATCTCGTACCTTGCAATACAGGCAAGAACCCCTTCTTTGACTGATCCATATTGAACTTCTTCAATATCTTGTCAAGGTACATACTCTGTGAAAGACCAATGAGGCGTCTCGATCTATCTCTATAGATCTTGATGCCTAATATGTAAGCAGCTTCTCCAAGATCCTTCATTGAAAAACACTTGTTCAAGTAGGCCTTTATGCTTTCCAAGAATTCTATATCATTTCCCATCAACAATATGTCATCCACATACAATATGAGAAATGCTACAGAGCTCCCACTCACTTTCTTGTAAATGCAGGCTTCTCCATAAGTCTGCGTAAACCCAAACCCTTTGATCATCTCACCAAAACGAATGTTCCAACTCCGAGATGATTGCACCAGCCCATAGATCGAGCGTTGGAGCTTGCACACCTTGTCAGCATTCTTAGGATCGACAAAACCTTCTGGCTGCATCATATACAATTCTTCCTTAAGGAAACCATTAAGGAATGCCATTTTGACGTCCATTTGCCATATCTCATAATCATAGAATGTGGCAATTGCTAACATGATTCGGACGGACTTCAGCTTCGCTACGGGTGAGAAAGTCTCATCGTAGTCAACCCCTTGAACTTGTTGATAACCCTTAGCGACAAGCCGAGATTTATAGATGGTTACATTACCATCCGCGTCTGTCTTCTTCTTAAAGATCCATTTATTTTCTATGGCTCGCCGATCATCGGGCAAGTCAGTCAAAGTCCATACTTCGTTTTCATACATGGATCCTATCTCGGATTTCATGGCTTCCAGCCATTTGTCGGAATCTGGGCCCGCCATCGCTTCCTCATAGTTCGAAGGTTCACCATTGTCTAACAACATGATTTCCAAGACAGGGTTGCCGTACCACTCTGGTGCGGAACGTGTCCTTGTAGACCTACGAAGTTCAGTAGCAACTTGATCTGAAGTTTCATGATCATCATCATTAGCTTCCTCTCTAGTCGGTGCAGGCACCTCAGGAACATTTTCTTGAGTTGCGCAACTTTCCGGTTCAAGAGGTAATACTTCATCAAGTTCTACTTTCCTCCCACTTACTTCTTTTGAGAGAAACTCTTTCTCTAGAAAGGATCCATTCTTGGCAACAAAGATCTTGCCTTCAGATCTAAGGTAGAAGGTATACCCAATAGTTTCTTTAGGGTATCCTATGAAGACGCATTTTTCCGATTTGGGTTCGAGCTTTTCAGGTTGAAGTTTCTTGACATAAGCATCGCATCCCCAAACTTTTAGAAACGACAGCTTAGGTTTCTTCCCAAACCATAATTCACATGGTGTCGTCTCAACGGATTTCGACAGAGCCCTATTTAAAGTGAATGCGGCAGTCTCTAAAGCATAGCGCCAAAATGACAGCGGTAGATCGGTAAGAGACATCATAGATCGCACCATATCAAATAGAGTGCGATTGCGACGTTCGGACACACCATTACTCTGAGGTGTTCTAGGCGGCGTGAGTTGTGAAACTATTCCACATTTCCTTAAGTGTGTGCCAAATTCGTGACTCAAGTATTCTCCCCCACGATCTGATCGCAAGAACTTGATTTTTCTGTCACGTTAATTCTCAACCTCACTCTGAAATTCCTTGAACTTTTCAAAGGTCTCAGACTTGTGTTTCATTAAGTAGACATACCCATATCTACTCAAGTCATCAATGAGGGTGAGAACATAACGATAGCCACCGCGAGCCTCAAAGCTCATTGGACCGCACACATCAGTATGTATGATTTCCAATAAGTTGGTTGCTCGCTCCATTGTTCCTGAGAATGGAGTCTTGGTCATTTTACCCATGAGGCATGGTTCGCACGTGTCAAATGATTCGTAATCAAGAGACTCCAAAAGTCCATCTGCATGGAGCTTCTTCATGCGTTTGACACCTATGTGACCAAGGCGGTAGTGCCACAAGTATGTGGGACTATCATTATCAACCTTACATATTTTGGTATTCACACTATGAATATAGGTAACTTTACACTCGAGATTCATTAAGAATAAACCATTCACCAGCGGGGCATGACCATAAAACATATCTCTCATATAAATAGAACAACCATTATTCTCGGATTTAAATGAGTAGCCATCTCGAATTAAACGAGATCCTGATACAATGTTCATGCTCAAATCTGGAACTAAATAACAATTATTGAGGTTTAAAACTAATCCCATAGGTAAATGTAGAGGCAGCGTGCCGACGGCGATCACATTGACCTTGGAACCATTCCCGACGCGCATCGTCAACTCGTCCTTCGCCAGTCTCCGCTTATTTCGCAGCTCCTGCTTTGAGTTACAAATGTGAGAAACCGGACCGGTATCAAATACCCAGGAGCTACTACGAGTACTGGTAAGGTACACATCAATTACATGTATATCACATATACCTTTAGTGTTGTCGGCCTTCTTGTCCGCTAAGTATTTGGGGCAGTTCCGCTTCTAGTGACCACTTCCCTTGCAATAAAAACACTCAGTCTCAGGCTTGGGTCCATTCTTTGACTTCTTCCCGGCAGCTTGCTTACCGGGCGCGGCAACTCCCTTGCCGTCCTTCTTGAAGTTCTTTTTACCCTTGCCTTTCTTGAACTTAGTGGTTTTATTCACCATCAACACTTGATGTTCCTTTTTGATTTCCACCTCCGCTGATTTCAGCATTGAATATACCTCAGGAATGGTCTTTTCCATCCACTGCATATTGAAGTTTATCACAAAGCTCTTGTAGCTCGGTGGAAGCGACTGAAGGATTCTGTCAATGACCGCGTCATCCGAGAGATTAACTCCCAGCTGAGTCAAGCAGTTATGCAACCCAGGCATTTTGAGTATGTGCTCACTGACAGAACTATTTTCCTCCATCTTACAACTGAAGAACTTGTCGGAGACTTCATATCTCTCGACCCGGGCATGAGCTTGGAAAACCATTTTCAGCTCTTCGAACATCTCGTATGCTCCGTGTTGCTCAAAACGCTTTTGGAGCCCCGGTTCTAAGCTGTAAAGCATGCCGCACTGAAAGAGGGAGTAATCATCAGCACGTGACTGCAAAGCGTTCATAACGTCTTGGTTCTCTGGGATGGGTGCGTCACCTAGTGGTGCTTCTAGGACATAATCTTTCTTGGCAGCTATGAGGATGATCCTCAGGTTCCAGACCCAGTCTTTCAGCTTGGTTTTCTCTAGGAACGCGTTGAAGTTGAGGACAACGTGGGCCATTTGATCTACAAGACATATTGTAAAGATTTTAGACTATGTTCATGATAATTAAGTTCATCTAATCAAATTATTCAATGAATTCCCACTCAGATAGACATCCCTCTGGTCATCTAAGTGAAACATGATCCGAGTCAACTAGGCCGTGTCCGATCATCACGTGAGACGGACTAGTCAACATCGGTGAACATCTATCTTCTATACGACTCATGCTCGACCTTTCGGTCTTCCGTGTTCCGAGGCCATGTCTGTACATGCTAGGCTCGTCAAGTCAACCTAAGTGTATTGCGTGTGTAAATCTGGCTTACACCCGCTGGATTCGAACGTTAGAATCTATCACACCCGATCATCACGTGGTGCTTCGAAACAACGAACCTTCGCAATGGTGCACAGTTAGGGGGGACACTTTCTTGAAATTATTATGAGGGATCATCTTATTTAAGCTACCGTCGTTCTAAGCAAATAAGATGTAAAACATGATAAACATCACATGCAATCAAATAGTGACATGATATGGCCAATATCATTTGCTCCTTTTGATCTCCATCTTCCGGGCTCCATGATCATCATTGTCACCGGCATGACACCATGATCTCCATCATCGTGTCTTCTTGAAGTTGTCTCATCATCTATTACTTCTACTACTATGGCTAACACTTTAGCAATAAATTAAAGTAATTACATGACGTTTATTTTGACACGCAGGTCATAAATAAATTAAGACAACTCCTATGGCTCCTGCCGGTTGTCATACTCATCGACATGCAAGTCGTGATTCCTATTTCAAGAACATGATCAATCTCATACATCACATATATCATTCATCACATCCTTTTGGCCATATCACATCACACGGCACATGCTGCAAAAACAAGTTAGACGTCCTCTAATTGTTGTTGCAAGTTTTTACGTGGCTGCTATAGGTTTCTAGCAAGAACGTTTCTTACCTACGCCAAAACCACAACGTGATATGCCAATTTCTATTTACCCTTCATAAGGACCCTTTTCATCGAATCCGATCCGACTAAAGTGGGAGAGACAGTCACCCGCTAGCCACCTTATGCAACTAGTGCATGTCAGTCGATGGAACCAGTCTCACGTAAGCATACGTGTAAGGTTGGTCCAGGCCGCTTCATCCCACGATGCCGCCGAATCAAGATAAGACTAGTAACGGCAAGTAAATTGACAACATCGACGCCCACAACTGCTTTGTGTTCTACTCGTGCATAGAAACTACGCATAGACCTAGCTCATGATGCCACTGTTGGGGAACGTAGCAGAATTTTAAAATTTTCTACGCATCACCAAGATCAATCTCTAGAGTCATCTATCAACGAGGTAGAGGGGAGTGCATCTACATACCCTTGTAGATCACGAGCGGAAGTGTTCAAGAGAACGGGGTTGATGGAGTCGTACTTGTCGTGATCCAAATCACCGATGACCTAGTGTCGAATGGACGACACCTCCGCATTCAACACACGTATGGTTGGGTAGACATCTCCTCCAACTTGATCCAGCAAGGGGGAAGGAGAGGTTGATGGAGATCCAGCAGCACGATGGCGTGGTGGTGGAAGCAATGGCGATCTCGGCAGGGCTTCGCCAAGCTTAGCGAGAGGGAGAGGTGTCACGGGAGGGAGAGGGAGGCGCCAGGGGCTAGGGTGCGGCTGCCCTCCCTCCCCCCACTATATATAGGACCCCTAAGGGGGGGGGGGGCGCCGGCCCTAGGAGATGGAATCTCCAAGGGGGTGGCTTGCCCCCCAAGCCAAGTGGGGCGCCCCCACCCCTAGGGTTTCCAACCCTAGGCGCAGGGGGAGGCCCAAGGGGGGCGCACCAGCCCACTAGGGGCTGGTTCCCCTCCCACTTCAGCCCATGGGGCCCTCCAGGATAGGTGGCCCCACCCGGTGGACCCCCGGGACCCTTCCGGTGGTCCCGGTACAATACCGATTACCCCCGAAACTTTCCCGATGGCCGAAACTTAACTTCATATATATATATCTTCACATTCGGACCATTCCGGAACTCCTCGTGACGTCCGGGATCTCATCCGGGACTCCGAACAACTTTCGGGTTACCGTATACCAATATCTCAACAACCCTAGCATCACTGAACCTTAAGTGTGTAGACCCTACGGGTTCAGGAGACACGCAAACATGACCGAGACTACTCTCCGGTCAATAACAAACAGCGGGATCTGGATACCCATGTTGGCTCCAACATGCTCCTCGATGATCTCATCGGAAGAACCACGATGTCGAGGATTCAATCAATCCCGTATACAATTCCCTTTGTCAATCGGTACGTTACTTGCCCGAGACTCGATCGTCGGTATCCCAATACCTCATTCAATCTCGTTACCGGCAAGTCACTTTACGCGTACCATAATGCATGATGTCGTGACCAACCACTTGGTCACATTGAGCTCATTATGATGATGCATTACCGAGTGGGCCCAGAGATACCTCTCCGTCATACGAAGTGACAAATCCCAGTCTCGATTCGTGCCAACCCAACAGACACTTTCGGAGATACCCGTAGTGCACCTTTATAGTCACCCAGTTACATTGTGACGTTTGGCACACCCAAAGCACTCCTACGGTATCCGGGAGTTGCACAATCTCATGGTCTAAGGAAATGATACTTGACATTCGGAAAAGCTCTAGCAAAAGAACTACACGATCTTTGAGCTATGCTTAGGATTGGGTCTTGTCCATCACATCATTCTCCTAATGATGTGATCCCGTTATCAATGACATCAAATGTCCATAGTCAGGAAACCATGACTATCTTTTGATCAATGAGCTAGTCAACTAGAGGCTCACTAGGGACGTGTTGTGGTCTATGTATTCACACATGTATTACGATTTCCGGATAACACAATTATAGCATGAACAATAGACAATTATCATGAACAAGGAAATATAATAATAACCATTTTATTATTGCCTATAGGGCATATTTCCAATAGAGGCCACACAAGAGGTGGCCACACCAAATCCGACAGGAAATAGGGTCCAAACTAGTCAAATGATTGAGAAAGAAAATTTATTGTCAATCTAACCCTGCCATCCATACACCTCTTTGGTTTAGAGTTAGTTCAGGGTTAGAATCTAACTCTAACCTCTAACTGAGTTAGAGTTCTCCTCGTCTCGGTTCATCACCATCATACTTTTCGCATTCCCGTGTTTTTAGTATCCTGCGAATCAAAGAGGCCCTTAGATTGGTTTAGGTCTGGTAGTTTTTTATAAACGCGTTATGTCCAAAATTTAATGAACGTGCTCCGATTTATACAAAAATAATCCGGCTTCATGTAGTAATTCATTTATTTATTTATTCTTCTACGGGGGGTTGGCATGTAATTCGTGAGGTTTGAAATGTAAAGTACCCCGGCATATCCCCTGAGTCGTGCATGCACTACGACCCAGATGCTCTATGTCCCACATGTCAGTGAAAGGGAGCACGTGGAAATAGCCTAGGAGTACAAATAGCTATAGGAGGATAAATGCGTGAAAATATGTACGGTGAAGCGTAGGTGCGGTTCGAAAAGGAGACCTAAAGTGATGGCAGGTATAGGTCGCACGCACCCAGCTAGTGGTAGGACTAGACATACAACTACTTTTTCTCTCAAAAAAAGTGGTACGAGTGCTTAGTACTCCTATTCTATCAACACAAGTCCCATCTGAAAACAGCGTCCGTGCTATAGCTAGCTCTTCTCCCTCGTTTCTCTCTTCTAATTCTAAACTTAGCCAACGCCCGGTGGGCGGGGTGGGGATTTGCCGATGGTCGGTTTGCTCAACTGCGGCCCCACCTCACAGTGAAAACGTTATGACTGGAATAAAAATGCCATATACACCATCCGTTCCTAAATATAAGCCTTTTTGGATATTTCAAATGGAATACAACATACGGATGTATGTAAACATATTTTAGAGTGTAGATTCACTCATTTTGCTTCGTATGTAGTCACTTTCTGGAATCTCTAGAAATACTTATATTTGGGAACGGAGGGAGTACTATACTAATAAAACATTAAGGCCACGAGGCGATGCAGTGCTGGTTACAGGAGGCAAGAAGAAGAGATGCATCCATTGACGATGTCCACCTCCTCAACTCAGGGCGCTGGCCCACCGAACGGCGATGAAGTAGCAACGGCTTTTGTGGCCAGGTCAACGTGCTTCTGAACAATGGCGTCCAAAGATTCCAGCCGCTAGAAGAAGGCCAACGTCTTTCTGTCCTCGCTGGCCTTGTAGTGGCCTATGTATACGATTTCCTCATAGACGTGGATGTGCAGGTTGACATTTTCTTACATGGCGAGGCACTGCACGGCGAGCACAACCTCGAGGTGCGCATCCTTTGTCGTGACCTCTCGCACATGTAGGTCCACCAGGGCTTGAAAGAGTTCGTCACCATGGAGGCCGATGAGGGTGGCAGACAATGAGGAGCCTGGGCGCGCGGGCTGGAGCAGTACGACAAGGTCGTCCGCGCGCTTCTTGACGGCGGTGAACTTGCGGATGGAGTTGACCATCATGTCATCCATGCGAGAGGCGAAGCCGGCGTCGGCGAGGGCTATGATGCCGGCAGTTGCCAGCACCGTCTGGAAACGCTGCACGGTGCGGGGCCGCAGGCCGGCACCTTGGATGATTTGGCACAACCGACTGCCGCTTGCGTCCATCGCCTCCATAGGTGCTTGTGGTTTCTGATCACTTGGTCTTGGATTGGAGTGAGCAGTGTTGCGTAGATACTAGGAGTAGATGGATTGGAGTGGTGGGGCGCCTTTATATGAGAATCCAAACTCTGTTGCATTCACATCGTGTTGGCTCTATTCTGCTTCTCCAATTATTTCCCTCTGCATGTAATTGAGGATGCATCATTTACCGTTCAATGTCTCGGGAACCGCTACCCTCTCCCTCATTGGCAATGGCATTCAAGCACCTATGGAGGCGACTACCACTCGCGTCAATCGCGTGTCAGGAGACGTTCCCGTCGACGACGAGGTGCCTATGGTGACTTCATAAATTTCAAGATGATAGTACTAGTATACTGAATATTGTACACGACGACCAATGCGGAGAGGAAAACGAGAGAACTACGTATTTATTTTTACGGTGTAGATTCACTCATTTTGCTCCATATGTACTCTGTCTCGGTGTAGTCTAGTCACTTGTTGGAATCTCTAGAAAGGCAAATACTCATTTTTGGTTTACAGGGCTATACTAGCAAGTACTACAATAGTGGGCTCACATAGCAATTTTGTCTCATGCAAGAGCCTGGCTATATGTGTGCTCCAAGGTTCGCAACTGCCACGTTCGGGTTGCGCTTGGCTCTTTGCCTCTTCGAGAAGACGAACAATGATGTTACTACTACTTCTACAACATTGAATCCACTGCTGCATGTCTGTCCACCGTGCGCGGGAGGGATAGCTTGTTGTAGTACTCTATAAGGATAGTTGTAATGGGAGTACTATCATAGGTAGTACTCCCTCTATTCCTAAATATTTGTCTTTGTAGAGATTTCAACTAGGCAAATTTGATGAGGTGGCATAGAAGTAAATGAAGAAAGAGAGGGTTGAGTATAATATCATGATACCGTATCATATTAAATGTTGTGCTACTATGTGTCATGCATGCTAATAAATGAAGTCATCGGTGATACTAACATATGATACTATGCACTACGGATGTGTCGTATCATACACTAGTATCATATGCATGATACTAGTATTCCATTATGACCAGCCTAAGCAAAAGCCTGTCTTCGTCTACGAGCCACCACGCGCCTGGGCAAGGGAGAAGGCGTGTGGTAGTAAAATCAAGCTTCTCCTCGTTGTACGAGTTGACGCGACACATCATAGCACTGGCCCACATGGTTGCCTCTAAACTTCGTTGAAAGACCCGCAGTGTACAAGACTCCATTTGCTGCAACCTCTAACATTTACCCCACCACAAATTATAATATATATTCCTATCTTGACCAGATGAGCGTGCAAACTACAATCACCAGGATGACAGGTAGGGCCAGAAGATTATTTTAATAAAAAAAGCATGGAGCCGACCCTAACGATTTTAAGCTTACAGGCACTGTACACGCTATCCTAGACTACTGTACACATGAAACTGCCACACGAGCATCCAGGCTGCGCTTGTCTCTTTGCCTCTTCGGGAAGTCGAACAATGATGGAGTACTACTGCAGTGGAGGAGTACTACAGTATGCTTCTGGCCATCTAACACCGATTGAACTGATGCATGTCCACCTCGTGCGCGAGGGAGAGCGTGTAGAGAACGAAAGCTTCTCCTAGTCCTGCCAGCCACCACGCTCATGGGCGAGGGAGGGACATAGCTTCATTCACTTACTACTCCTACCTTTGCGTGTATGAAAGGTGGGCCCAACAGGTGGGTGGCCCACCTGTCATGTAGCCAAAGGCAGGTGCGTTTAAGGCACCGGAGCTCATTCCGCAAGGGAGAGGGCGTTGTAGTAATCAAACTTCTCGGTCTTGTATGAGTTGACACGACACATCAAAGCACTGCACTCGATATATTTCAATAATTTTCGTTTACCGATGCATTAATTACAATGCATGCATGCATGCATGCATGCCGTGACTCTCCTTTTGATACTTGCATGTGTTGATTTAATGCACCTTGAAGTTGTATGAATATGTGACGGTAAAGCTTTGTAATGCCCCGACCCTAATAAAGCGAGAGATGGTTGTGCACAAGGAGGGCGAGATCATGCAGACGAAACAGGACCCGACGATGGAGCTCTCTATGGTCTCGATGGACCTCACCTTGATCCACTGCCCCTTGTGCCTCCGCCCCTTGAAGCCTCCAGCGTATGAGGTTCAAATACACCTCGTCCATTCGGATGACCGAGCAAGGTGCAGGTTTCTTGATTGATGTGATGTTCGATTGATTTGTGCAGTGCAAGGGAGGGCACCTGGCCTGCGCGGATTGCCGCGTCGAGCGCCCCGGGAACCAGCAGCAGTGCTAGAAGTGCGAGCATGGCGGTGGCTTCGACATGCGGAACATGGCGGTGGACGTCGTCCTCTCCTCGGTGAGGGTGGAGTGCATGCATGAAGGCTGTGGGATCTACGTCACTTACCACAAGCTCGCCGATCACCAGAGCGTGTGTCCGCTCGCGCCCTAAAAATGCCTCGTGCCCGTCTGCGGCTACGAAGGCCCGCCACTAGCACTCTCCCACCACATCAGCACTGTGCATCCCATGCCCGTGCACAGGATCCAGTACGGCAAGGTGCTCCAGCTGCAAGTGCCACTGTCCGAGCCACGACTCTTGCTGTTCGCGGAGGAGGAAGGCCGCGCGTTTTTCTTGGTCGGCGGCGTGCTCGACATCGGCGCGCCTATCGCCGTGTCGGTCGTCTGCATCAGAGCGGGGTTGTCCCCACTGCCGCACTACGTGGCCAAGCTGTGGGCGAACGGCCTGCCGGGGGATCCCAAAGGCAGGACCAACGCTGTCAAGGTGTAAATGGAGGTGACAAGAAGCAAGGATCCCGGCGACGTTTCCATGCAGGAGCTGACCTTCGTCACAGTTCCTCCCAAATTGCTGGCCGGGGCTAAGCTGGTGTCCCTCCATATTCAGATTGACAAGCTCACGTCCTAAATGATTCTGCATTCCCTTCTGTTTATCTTAGTAATATGCTAATATAGGGGTTAGCTCGGTCTACTTTAGCTTAAGTGATGGTGGGTTTTGGTGGCGATGCAGCAATTACTTTGACATCAGATCAACAGTTAAAGTAATTTCCAACACTTAATGGATATTTTGTGTCTGTTGGATATATAGATCCTTTGGGTAAGAAGTATAACAACTTATATGCTTGTTTGTTCAGGAAGTGTTGCATACTTGTGCGAGTTCACGCGACACATCAAAGTAGTACTACTACTAGTAGTACTCCCTCCGATCATAATTTCTCTGCGCATAAGTCGAGGCGCAGATACCAAGGAGGGCCCACCCAACTACGCACCAGGTAGACGAAGCTCGTGTCATGTTGGTGCCGTGTGCGGCCCGCACACTATTAGGAAAAGGGCTATAGATGGAATTGACACTAATGGCGCACTAGACATGTGGTGCGCCATTACTATATACTAATGGCGCACCATGCGTTGGTGTGCCATTAGTGTGCAAATACTAATGGCGCAGCACATCCACGGTGCGCCATTAGTAATTTTTTTTAAAATTTCATCAAAACTACTAATGGCGCACCGTGGGAGTGGTGCGCCATTACTAACTAGTAATGGCGCACCACTCCCACGGTGCGCCATTAGTAAAATAAGTTTTTTTAATTTTTTTTCAAAACTACTAATGGCGCATCGTGGGAGTGGTGCGCCATTACTATTTGAACTAGCTACTGGCGCACCACCCCCACGGTGCGCCATTAGTAACTTGGCCAC
This sequence comes from Triticum aestivum, assembly GCF_018294505.1. Classification (NCBI taxonomy): domain Eukaryota; kingdom Viridiplantae; phylum Streptophyta; class Magnoliopsida; order Poales; family Poaceae; genus Triticum; species Triticum aestivum. The sequence goes on from NC_057800.1 coordinate 521,661,261, forward strand.
CACTTCCACCGAATGCACCCCCCCTTGTGGACCGCCTTTTCAGTTTTAAAAAAATAAACAAAAATGATGGAAATGTCAAAAAAATAAAAGAAAATAAGTTTCCCATGTGATATGTGGTCTAGTTGTTGTAAAAATTTACAAATATGAATTTCGACTTTATTTGCGAAATCTCTCGAGAATTTGTAAAATGGGCATAACTTTTGCCTACGAACTCAGATGAAAAAGTTTTTTATATGAAAAATCATCTACTCGAAAAGTTACATCCGAATTTAACATGGGGAACCCCGTTAAACATTTTCAAAATCATCAAAAACCTAAAATAAAAAAAGATACGGGGCTTTTAAGATCTGGAGAGGCAAAAAAAATCAAACTTACTAATGGCGCACCTACCCATGGTGCGCCATTACTATCTTCCCGCCTTCAAAATTCAAAATAAGTCAAAAAAATAAAAAAAATTACTAATGGCGCACCTTCCCATGGTGCGCCATTAGTATCTTCCCGCCTTCAAAATTCAAAATAAATAAAAAAATAAATAAAAGTTAGTAATGGCACACCTGCCCGCGGTGCGCCATTACTATGCCATATATATGGCTGGGCGTGGTCCTCTCCTCCTTCATTTTTCTCCTCCACTCCAGCTCTCCTCCACTCCATCTCCTCCTCTCCTCCACTCCATCTTCCCTTCTCTCCTCCACCATACTACCCTCCTCCTCTCCGGCGACCTCCTCCTCCTCCTCCTCTCCGGCGACCTTCTCCTCCTCCTCTCCGGCGACCTCCTCCTCCTCCTCTCCAGTGACCTCCTCCTCCTCCCTCCTCTCCTCCCCTCCCCTCCCCTCACGGTTTCTCCTCCCTCCTCTCCTCCCCTCCCCTCCCCTCACGGTTTCTCCTCCCTCCTCTACGGTGAGCTCCTCCTCCCTCCTCTCCTCCCATCCCCTCATGGTTTCTCCTTCCTCCTCTCTGATGCACTGGTGAACTCCTCTCCGGCGACCTCCTCCTCCTCCTCCTCCTCTCCGGCGACCTCCTCCTCCTCCTCCTCTCCGGTGAACTCCTCCTCCTCTCCGGTGATGTAGGCGAGTGCCTCTCCGGTGACCTCCTCCTCCTCCTCTCCGGCGAACTCCTCTTCGGCAAAAGAACACGGCAAAAGAACGTACAAGATCCAAAAACAAGAACAAAATTTGAAATAATATCGTGCCAAAAAACAAGCAAAAAAAGAGCAAAAAATGGGCAAAAAAATCACGATCCAAATCCAAATTCAAAATTCAAAAATAGCAATGGCGCACGGTGGGGGTTAGACGGTGCGCCATTACTATTTTCCCGCCTTCAAAATTCAAAAATACTAATGGCGCACCGTGGCCTATACTAATGGCGCACCACTGGCCTATACTAATGGCGCACCGTGGCCTATACTAATGGCACACCAGTGGTGCGCCATTAGTATACCAGATACTAATGGCGCACCAGTGGTGCGCCATTAGTAAAAAAATACTAGTGGCGTGATACTAATGGCGCACCAGTGATGCGCCATTAGTAGGCAGAACTAGTGCGCCATTAGTAGCCCTTTTCCTAGTAGTGGCACATTAACCAAAACCTCGCGCCTCCAGCTTAGCCTCCACATTTTAAACTTCTCAATATCAAGGACAAGGAGCAGTGTGAAACCTATGATAGAGCCAATCAGATGGTTGATAACACTACAATTCTTAGCTACAGATGCGTGTGTGAGAGAGGACGAGTGCGTGCGTGCACCTCTTCTTTTCCTGTATAACGTACACTCAGAGTACAAGTGTATGTGGGTGGCATTGACCTAGGGAGCTAGAGATGGTGCGTGCGAGAAGTCCCGAGAGATAGGTGTGTGCGTGGGAAAGAGGGAGAGAGATGATATGTGTCGATGTAATGCGTGTGAAAAAAGACTAGTCTATAGCTCGCCACGAGGCTATTCCTGTTGAACACCCCAATAACCGTAAAATATGTATACGACGGTGCCAGTTATTGCACGTACACAGCAGTAGAAAAAGAAGTACCATGGCATATTCTACACCACGGCCTAGAACACGTGCCCACGTTACGCCATCTAGGAATAGTGCTGCACTTCAAAACTAGAACTGTCAATAAATTTTGAGCTTGCGTCTCGTCACATTCCAAATTACTACCACGCTATATTTAATTGCAAACCTGTTCACACCGATCACAACCTAAATGGTTTCCCACTTAGGAGCGTATTAGTACTACTCGGTTATAAATACTACTATGCCAAGATGACTACGCATTCCTCCTCAACTCCTCATCCACAAAAAACAATCAAGTCATTTAGCATCGTCCCCTTGCGTCTGCCATGGCCAACGTGAGTTCCGAGTCAAGAGATTTCCACCAGGGAGAGGCGAGCATGGAAGAGGAAGCATAAGAGATGCCCCGCCTCACCGCAAAAGCAACCGACATGTCCAGCCGCGCAGCAGTAGCAGCACTGAGGTCCCGCCGCGCCGCCGAAGCAGCACAGAGGTACCGCCGCGCCGTTGATGTAGCAGACTGGTCCGGCCACGCCGCGGAAGCAGCAGAGATGTCCCGTCGCACCGCCGAAGCAGCACGGAGGTCCCACCACACCGCGACGGCCTGGGAAAATTTCTCGCTGGCAGGCCAGGACTCTTACAGGCGCATGCATGCGGTCGTCCATAGCTAGATGGATCAGATCTCTGGCTAGGCGAGGTTGCAGGACGAGGCTACCTGCGTCATCCGACAACTAGGGTAGGGCAATGCGAAGCTCCGGGCCGAGTGCGACCTGCTGAGGGCGAAGATCGCTGGAAGGGCGAAGCAGGCGGCGGAGACCGCTGCCTTGTTGCAGAGGACGGGCGTCATCGTCAAGAAACTTATGGACAAGAATGCCATGCTCCGCATCGAGCGCAAAAGGCTGGTGGAGGAATCCGAGGATGCTGCCAAGCAGTGTATTAATGACATGAAACTGATGAAAGAGATCATCCCCGCTCATTGCGAGAACTAGTCTCCGCGACCTGCAGCGCATAAAGAAAGTGAAGATCAGCGAGCCAGATCGTTGTATGTGTCTTCCTTCTTCTTTTGCCATTATGTATTTCGGGCGTAGATGCATGTGGCTTTTTTAATAACCTTCCTAATTATGTAAGACAATTATTATCCACTCTCGTCATCCTTATATATATTCATTAGTCTTGCTATAAGTCACAGTAGATGCTATATAGGTCCGTCGGATCTTACATCAAGATCCGTGCAAAAATTTCTTTTTAGATTTTCTTTTTTATCTCTTAAATCTTAGTCGAGGGAGACATAGCCACGCCATTAAACAGACCTTGGGAGAGAGATGGACGGCAGATGGAGATCAAAGGGCTCTCCTCCCGGTAAGCACACGCAGGGGTCTGATCTCATGCCTCCCGTACTCAAATAGCTACCCTGCACGGCGCCTCCTAGCTAATAAAAAAGGGGACACGTGGCTGCATGTAAATGGTAAATAGAACGCCCACGGTTTCAATAATACTTGTGTTTCCGATTGTAACGTGATAGCACTTGTTCCAAAATGACTTTGTTGATTGTTAATGTATGTGCCTTCGCAAATCGGACAGCAAAATTACCACAGCATGTTGGTGCCATGTCATGACACCAAGCCAAGTTTCATGATTTTCATGCGTGTTTTGGATTTACAGGAATTAAAAAACCAAGTTTCTCAATGTTTCCAGCTGAGCCACGACGCCCAGATGTTTGAATTTCATTCCCATTTCTTGCATGGGACCTAGAAATTCACTCGAGGACACACATGTGATTTTTCAACCAACTTTGGTGCACGGGAGCATGTGCTTGTAGTTCAAATTTGAATTATGCACACTAAATGACTAGAAACTCAATTAATGTATAAAAAGGCCAAACGAACCTGGAATAATTCCAAAATTTAACAGGGCACTCATGTAGTTCTATGTTGCCTCTGTAAAGAAACTCAAGGGGGGGGGGGTAGCGCATATCATTTCACACTCAAAGGTGACACGTTCCCTCTCGGAACCACGAGCCTTCTTGAGAAAAGCTCCGGTTTGCAAGAAGCTTATACCAAAACTTGTTCCAAATCGGCCCAATTTTTTACCACATCATGTTAGTGCCATGACATGACACCATGCTAAGTTTCATGATTTCCAGGCGAGTTTTGGATTTACATGAATTTTAAAACCAAGTTTCTCGATGTTCTCGACCGAGTCATGATGCAAATATGTTGGAATTTGATTCCCATTTCTTGCATGGGACCTACAAATTCACCCAAGGACACACATGTGAGTTTTCTACCAACTTTGGTGCACCGGAGCATGTGCTTGCAGTTCAAATTTGGATTATGCACATTAAATGTCCAAAAACTCAATTAATGTATAAAAAGGCCAAACGAACCTGGAATAATTCCAAAATTTAATAGGGCACTCATATAGTTATGTGTTGCCTCTGTAAAGAAAATCAGGGGGAGGCAGCGTATATCATTTCACACAAAGGTGACACGTTCCCTCTCGCAACCACGAGGCTTGTTGAGGGAATCTCCAGTTTTGCAAGAAGCTTATACCAAAACTTGTCCCAATTCAGCCAAAAAATATACATATGAAAACAGGGTTTAGATTATCCCGAACATCTCGCTACCTAGACCATTGTAATCTACTTTGAATTCAACATAAAATGGATACAAATATTTGAATTGGAGATCGTATGGTACATGTAGTTCATAGTGAAATATGGTTACTGCTATATGCATGTTTTTGTTATCAAGATAATATTTAAATTATTGTATAACTTGACAACAATCATATTCAAATAAGGAAATTTGATTCAAATTTAGTCCATATGGTAGACGACAATATATATGTTCATAGGGTGGAGTAAAATGTTCATATGTTCATAGGGTAGAAGATCAAAATGTAGGACTACATCCATTATAAACCGCAAGGTCACCTAACGATATATTCGAATTCAACATAACATGGATTCAAAAATTGAAATTTGAGATCATGGCATTTGTAATCATATAAAAAGGGACATGACTCTTTCTTTTGGTGGGAATTGATTTGTTTTTTGTTGTTGTTGAGGGAAGTGCGAATCAATTTGGTACTGTACAGGGTAATCTTGTTCTCCCAATTTTTTTACATTTTTCTTGTAGTTTTTTCAATGACATCTATAGCAATATTGTAAAAGGGGACATTACTCTCGGGTGTCTTGTATGAATTGTTTTTTTGTACACGTTAAGTTTGTTCTGCCGAACAAGGAATCCGCGCCTTGTTATCCCGAAATTTTCAAGCTCGGATATCTTTTGTCTCATCTGCTTTGAAACTCTCGCCTCTTCAACCCGCTCCGCGCCTTGTTATCCCGAAATTCCGACCCGCGCGAAAACTCCCTCCTCATCCGAAATCAGTCCCGCAGCCCAGACACGCGAAATCCCCCTTCTACCCTCAGCCGGAAATGCCAGCTCGACGTCGCAGTGTCAAAACCGGTGGGGGTACGCTGGTAACTTACCCTACATTTCGGACAAGCGCGTACCTAAGCCATGGCTCCCCCTACCTTCCCCTTCGCCCCCCATTCGTACACCGAGGCCACCAAAACCCACGAAACCCCACGCTCCTCCGTCGGCCTCGTGACCGCCGCCCAGCCAGAGACTCTTCCCCGACGACGTCGTCCACTGCAACATCTCGCCATCCCTCATCGACCGCATCGAATGAGGATCCGTCATCGATCTCGTCGTCCCGCCGGACCAGCCGCCCTGTCCTCCACCTCCAAGGAGCTGCCCCGACGTTCGCGTCGTCTATCACGCCACCTCCATCCCCACAACGCCGTCTTGACCTGCCCCACTGGAACCGCAACACCCTCACCAATTCCTCCGATGAAGCCGAGTCCCACTTGGCTTCACCAAGGAGGTTCTGTACTCACCGTTGCATTTTATCTTTTATTCGATCTCATAGGGCTGCCGGTGCTCGATACCGAGCAACCATGGCGGGTCTCCATCGAGAGCACCGTTGCCGGCCACTTCATCCACGACGTCTCTCCCCATGTCGTTGCTTCCTCGGCGTCGACTTCCACACCGGCACTAGCTGCAGCTGCTACTGCTGCTCCGGCTCTCGCTCGCGATGCGGCTCTTTTCTTGCTGTCGGTCGCGCTGCTGCACTGCTCTTGCTTTCGTTCGTGTTGCTGCTCTTCTCTACTATTGTTGTCGGTCGCGCTGCTGCTCCGCTCTTGCTCTTGTTCGTGCTGCTGCTCTACTCTTGCTCTCGCTCGCGCTGCTGCTGCTACAGGACCTCCGGCAGCTACAGGAGTTGCTGCTTTAGCACTCGCTCGCGGTGCTGCTGCACGACTTGCTCTCTGCTAGTGCGTTCCCTGCTAGAGCGTCTGCTGATTTAGATCACTGCTTCTCTGCTACTAGTGCTCGAATGCCCTAAACATCTATTGCAATGCTCTGCTACCAGTTCAATTAGTTTCGATAATAAAATTCAGTTTCGACTGTAAAGTTTAGTTTCTTCAGTTAAGTTCAGAGTGAACAGAACTTACAACATCTATCGGAGCGTCCGTGGCGCAGCTGATGCGTTTTACACCTAACACTTTTTGGGGATGTATTTTACCTCATCTATTGCAGATGATATTAGAGTCCCACTTCAGATTAACGTTGTCTATCTTGTCCTGCTTCAGCCTCGTCGTCGTACACCTCATAGGAGCTGCTCCAACGACGGAACCGTCGATCACAGCGGAGCAGTACCCTCGGCGCCGTTTCTAGAGGCCTCAGATCTTCTTGCCCGCATTCAACAGTCACACCAGTATCACCATCCTCCACGTCCAACCCAATGATGTTGAGGTCGACAAGGCTATGCCAAAGAGGTTGTACACTTGTTGCATCACTTTGTTACTCCTCACTCATGTCGATCCCTCAGGGATCCTTTGCTATGGAACTACTATGGTACTACTATTCATGCATTTGGTTAGAAGGAGTGGAGCAAAGCAAAAACTGGAGGATTTTTTTTCCTTTGGTGTCTTTTTCAATGAAAAAACATAGGAATTTTAATATCCACTTGGATGTCCTTTTCAAATTAATATGCATGAAGAACAGGACTAATTGCATTACTAGCATAATAAGATTCTTATTTTTTCATTTTCACGTGGTTTGACTTTAATTTGACCATGTTTCTCCAGTCCTGTGTTCTTGCAATTCATGTGAACCAAACACCCAGGTTTGCAGAAATCCTATGTTTCCAAATGCTCTGTTTTGCACGCGCATTCCTATCCTATTCCTGTGTTGTTCCTGTCCCTGCGTTTATAGAATCCTCCAATTCTAAGGAGCCCTTACATATTTACTTGATTTTCAGATAGGCATCAAACAAAACTCTGTGTGTTATGTCTTGCTCCTGCCGTGCCATCATCCACCCCACCTGAGGTGCACCATCGACAGAAGCGTTCAGTGCAGCAGAGATTCCCCCTGTGACTTTCTTTCGCCGCCTTAGATCATCTTCACCGTTGCCGGCAGCCATGCCAACTGCATTACCATCATCAACTGAGCATTTGAACCTGAGGGCTACACAGTTCCGAAGAGAGGTTGCAGTCTTTTGTGTTTGCTTACATTATACATCGGTTATTATTACCTACTACTTTATCGTTCAAACTTGAGTTTTAAAATGCCCGTGGGTCTCATATCGAGGCAACAACGAATAGTATCTGTCTACTATCTAGTTCATCTGGGGTCTTCTATGTGGTTCATGTTGGGTGGGCAACAAACATTAGATGATCCATTCTCTATCTTTTTAAAACTAAAGTTATAATCTACCTGCTATCATTAGTTTTGGATCTATCCACTCGTTTGCTACCATCAGTCTTGATTTCTGCATGCACCCCTTAGGCCTTACAAAATCTAACTATTTTTTTATTATGCATGCCAGTTATTGTACACAAACATACTGAACACGTAGAGAAAAAGAGAAGACCATTATGTGGGAATATAATGTCATGCAGACGCCGCTCCATGGTGGGCAAAGTCCCCCCCCCTCATGGCATTCCAGATTGTATTCCAGAGGAAGATAATTGTTCAGATGGGGATTCAGAGGGAGCCGACCACTCCTATTTACCACCTGAGGTGTTTGCTCTAACCTGGCATGCTGATGTTGGTCATATCATGCATATGGCGCCTCACATTGCTTACATTATACATCTTATATGTCATCAGCTTAGTTTAGATTTGCTTTGTGTGAATGCCACCTGTTTGGTTTCTATATCATACTCCCACCGTTCCTAAATATTTTTCTTTTTAGAGATTTCAACAAGTGACTACATATGGAGAAAAATGAGTGAATCTACACTCTAAAATATGTCTATATACATCTGTATGTGGTAGTCCATTTGAAATCTTTAAAAAGATAATATTTAGGAATGGAGGGAGTATATGGGAATTATGCAATGCCATCTTCTTTAGCCAGGCATCATATACGTGAATCATACAATGCCATCCTGTTTAGCCAGTCATCGTATATGTGAATTGTATCGCGCCATATTTTTTCCATAATGTATTCCATTTGCCAACAATGTTTATACATTCATCTACTCTTCCTGTGCATCAGCCATTTGAGTCGGTCATGGGAAAATCTGGAGTGAAAAGAAGGTCTTCTGAGAAGTCAGTGCTACCTGTCGATGCAGATTTCTTGCTGGTTACAGATAGCTCCTCAGAGGAAGATTCAGAGACAGATGACCAGTCGTATCCCCCCCGAGGTGCATGCTCTAACTTGGCAGGGTTATATTGCTCATATCATGCATATGGTGCCTTGCATTGCCATGCCATCTTCTTAGATTAGACATGCTTTGTGTGAATGCCTCATGTTTGCTTTCTATATCAGATATGTGAATTATGCAATGCCATGTTTTTCAGCCAGTTATCATATATGTGAATTATGCACCGCCATGTAGCCAAGCATTATATATGTGAATTATCTCATGCCATCTTTTTTTCATTACGTATTCCTTTTGTCGACAATCTGTGTATATTGAACTACTCTTCATGTGTATCAGCCATTTGAGACGGTTATGGAAAAATCAGGAGTGAAAACAAGGTCTTCAGAGCAGGCAATGGTACTTGTTGAAGCATATATCTCGATGGTTACAGGGAGCTCCTCAGAGGAGGATTCAGAGACAAATGACCAGTCCTATATCCCACCTGAGGTGTATGCTCTAAGTTGCAATGTTTATGTTTCTCATATATCATGCATATGGTGTCTCGCATTGCTTAGTTTAGACATCATATGCACAATATTGAATTCCATCTGCTTAGTTTAGAGATCATACATGCGAGTGCCAGCTGCTTAGTATATGAATCAATTATGTCAATTATCATGTCGTCATGTATACTTATACAACATGTATGTGAACTATTTCATCCCAACCTATTTTAGAAATACATCATATAGTTTTGTCATGTCATTCTGTTTAGATACTCATCATATGTTGAATTATGCCATTATATCCTGTTAAGTTATCCATCATATATTTGAAACTGTGTCATGCTATCCTATTTAGTCATGCATCATATATGTGAAATTGTGTCATGCTGTCATGTTTGGTTAGACAACATATATGTGAATTACCACATATGTCTATCATACACTCTCTGTACGTTCAATATATTTTCTTGTTTATCATCCGTTTGAATTGGGGGGTGATGGAAGTATATAAGGGAGCAAAAACCTGTTCTTCACAAAACACAGTGCTACCCATCGATGCAGATAGAACCATGGTTGTACTGGCCCACAAACTAGCCCCACCGCACATAATCGAGACTCTTCCAGATTTCACACTTACACCGTTGGGCAGAGAACCAGCTTCAACCCATCTAACTCCAACCCCAGCGGATAGTAACCCACTTCTAGTTGACAAAGCACCATGTCCACCACAGAGTACCCCCACACGAGCAGTTTGTAAAGAAACTGCAGTGCCCAAAGCACAAAGACCACCATAGCGAACCCAAACTCCACGTTTAAAGCAGAAGAGCAACTGTTCTCAGGTCAGATTTCGTAGCTATGGTCCATACTCCTTTGCTGTTGCATCACTGTATTTACTCATACCAACTACTTTAGAATTTGATGGATCCAATTGAAACTCCAATGGAGCAACACGTATGTTTTAAATCTATTTCTTTAACTGGATTGTTGTTCTAACTTCTTGCTCTATGTTGATTTCAGTTTCAGTTGTATAAATAGTTATGTTCTCATGTGATGCACATTACAAGTGTTGCCAATGATGTGTAGTTTCTCACACTTATATTCTGTCTATGCTGTTGTGTCTTAAAAATATATGAGTTGAACTGTGTCTCTATCTTGATTTGGCAACATAAACTAGAATGATATGGACAATACAGTGACCATAGTACATAGATATATGTTTGTTTCATGCTGTTATCCTGTCCACCTTACTGTTGAACTGGTTTACCAAAACGAGTTTCCTATACTAAATGCTAAACATGTGATGTGTCTGCTTGTTTCTCTTGTAGTATGCGAATAGAATATTGGAGAAGAGCACCCCACTATGCAATGGTAGAGAAAGTAATGCACATAAGGTTCAAGATAGTGAGACAGCCCTGTTGGTCTCCAAGAAAGGTGATAAAAACAATCTTGTAGACAGTGAGAAAACCCCACAGTCCTGCGTTGATGTAGTGTTTGAGTTACTGGCCAGTACCACTGGCACAAGCTCTTCGAACTCGCTGCCTGAATCACTTCGGCTTCTTCAGTCTCAGCTACAAGCTAAAAGGCATCAGTCAGCTGTGCTGCGGCAAGAAGCCGAAGGACTGAGGAAGTCCCTGTAGAATTCAGATGCATACTTTCTTGTGAAACAGCAAGTGCTGGAGGATTTAAGCGCCAAACAAAAGAAAGTTAATAAGGTTGCTAAGCATTATGGGTACCCAGGATATTGTTTCTTGAGCTCTTCTGAAGTGGTTTCAGTTCTGGACTTGTTTTCCTGCGGCATTTATTTGCACTAGTCGCCAAGTTTGATAACCAGTGTATATGATATGCAGCTTCGTTCCCTATATTTGCACTACTGGTGAACTTTGATGCCCAGTGGATGTAATATGTGTAATAGCCGTGATAGCCTAGCGCAAGTTGCTTGCTTATTTATTTCCTTGTTGTCTTGTTTATTTGTTTGCTTGTAGTCAGTGCCGTTCTTTTTCCACGGTTTGCTAGTGGCCGCAATAACCTATTTTTTAAAACTAGTCCATAATAACCATGGGTTACATATTTACTATAGTTACCATGGGCCTCCTACGGGCCGTAGAAACAATGGGCCTTCTAAGGGCCGTAGAAATGTTGGGCCTTCTACGGGTCGTAGCATCAATGGGCCTACTACGAACCATTTGATCGATCGACCAAACATGGGCCAATAATAGACCACATTATGGGCCATAAATGGGCTAGATTTGGAATCGTCCATTCATGGACCGGCCATAATAGACCATTGTTAATCTGCCGTATTTGATGACGCTACAAAAACGGCCCAACATATTAATGGGCCGCAAACGGGTCGACTGTAACCACGGACTGAATTTGGCCCACAAGCAGAAAAGGCTAGTAACGGGCCGTGAGTAACCGAATGCTGGAAATAAGCCCAAGAATAAATGGGCCCTTATAAGGCCGAAAGATAACACAGGTTGGAAACGACACAATGGAATAATGTCCCATTAATAGGTATAAAGCGATACACTGTTCATTGCGGGCCAGATTCACCATGGGTCGTTAATGGACCAAGAGTTGCAAATGGCCTCGTATAGGCCGAAAGACATCATGGACCATACATGGGCCGGAAGTTACAATGGGATGGAATCATGGAATCATTTTGGACGGCCTAGATGAAGCTACTGGGCTTAATTCCGGTAGGCCGTAACGGGCCATGAGTTAGCTGGCCGTAAATGGGCTATATTCTGCTACCTCTTGAGCATGCGTTGGTTTTCCCTTGAAGAGGAAAGGGTGATGCAGCAAAGTAGCGTAAGTATTTCCCTCAGTTTTTTAGAACCAAGGTATCAATCCAGTAGGAGACTACACGCAAGTCGCCTAGTACCTGCACAAACAATCTAGAACCTCGCAACCAACGCGATAAAGGGTTTGTCAATCCCTTCACGATCACTTACGAAAGTGAGATCTGATAAAGATAATAGGATAAATATTTTTGGTATTTTGTTGTATAGATTGAAAAGTAAAGATTGCAAAATAAAATAAATAGTAAACTAGAATTGTAGATCGCAAACTTATATGATATAATATAGACTCGGGGGGCATAGGTTTCACTAGTGGCTTCTCTCATGATAGCAAGTATTACGGTGGGTGAACAAATTACTGCCAGCAATTGATAGAAGAGCACATAGTTATGAGAATATCTAGGCATGATTATGAAATATAGGCATCACGTCAGTGTTAAGTAAACCGAAATGAATCTACATCTACTACTATTACTCCACACATCGACCGCTATCCAGCATGCATCTAGAGTATTATGTTCATAAGAACAGAGTAATGGTTTAGGCAAGATGACATGATGTAGAGGGATTAACTCAAGCAATATGATATAAACCCCATCTTTTTATCCCCGATGGCAATGATACAATACGTGCCTTGCTGCCCCTACTGTCAATGGGAAAGGACACCGCAAGATTGAACCCAAAGCTAAGCACTTCTCCCATTGCAAGAAAGATAAATCTAGTAGGCCAAACTAAACCGATAATTCAAAGAGACTTACAAAGATATCAAATCATGCATATAAGAATTCAGAGAAGAACCAAATATTGTTCATAGATAAACTTGATCACAAATCCACAGTTCATCGGATCTCGGCAAACACACAACAAAAGAATATTACATCTAATAGATCTCCAAGAACATCGAGGAGAACTTTGTATTGAGAACCAAAGAGAGAGGAGAAGCCATCTAGCTAATAACTATGGACCCGAAGGTCTGTGGTAAACTACTCACACATCATTGGAGAGGTTATGGTGTTGATGTAGAAGCCCTCCGTGATCGAATCCCCCTCCGGCAGATTGCCGGAAAAGGTCCCCAGATGGTATCTCGCAGGTACAAAAGGTTGCGGCGGTGGAAAAGTGTTTTCATGGATCCCCTAGATTTTTTTAGGCTATAAGAGTATATATAGGCGCAAGAAGTACGTCAGTGGAGCTACGAGGGGCCCACGAGGGAGGGGGCGCGCCTACCCCCCTAGGCGCGCCCTCCTACCTCATGGCTGCGTCGTGGCGTCTCTGACTTCCACTCCAAGTCTCTTGGATTGTGTTTGTTCCAAGAAAGATCCTCACGAAGGTTTTGTTCCGTTTGGATTTTGTTTGATATTCCTTTTCTGTGGAACACTGAAATAGGCAAAAACATCAACTGGCACTAGGCCTCCGGTTAATACGTTAGTCCCAAAAATAATATAAAAGAGCATATTAAAGCCCATTAAACATCCAAAACAGATAATATAATAGCATGGAACAATAAAAAATTATAGATACGTTGGAGACGTATCAGCATGCCCAAGCTTAATTCCCGCTCGTCCTCGAGTAGGTAAATGATAAAAATAGAATTTTTGATGTGGAATGCTTCCTAACATAATTTTCAATGTAATTTTCTTTATTGTGGCATGGATATTCAGATCCGAAAGATTCAACACAAAATTTTAATATTTACATAAAAATAATAATACTTCAAGCATACTAAAAAAGTAATCATGTCTTCTCAAAATAACATGGCCAAAGAAAGCTATCCCTACAAAATCATATAGTCTGGCTATGCTCTATCTTCATCACATAAAATATTTAAATCATGCACAACCCCGATGACATGCCAAGAAATTGTTTCATACTTTTGATGTTCTCTAAAATTTTCAATCTTCATGCAATACATGAGCATGAGCCATGGACATAGCACTATAGGTGAAGATAGTCTCACATCAACTAGGCATATCAACGGGCTATGGAGATGCCCATCAATAGATATCAATGTGAGTGAGTAGGGATTACCATGAAACGGATGCACTAGAGCTATAAGTGTATGAAAGCTCAAAAAGAAACTAAGTGGGTGTGCATCCAACTCGCTTGCTCACGAAGACCTAGGGCATTTTGAGGAAGCTCATCATTGGAATATACAAGCCAAGTTCTATAATGAAAAATTACCACTAGTATATGAAAGTGACAAAATAGGAGACTCTCTATCAGGAAGCTCATGGTGCTACTTTGAAGAACAAGTGTGGAAAAAGGATAGTAGCATTGCCCCTTCTCTCTTTTTCTCTCATTTTTTTTATTTTGGCCTTTTCTTTTCTTCTTTCTATGGCCTCTTTTTTTCTTTTTTCTTTTTTCCTTTTTCCGTCCGGAGTCTCATCTCGACTCGAGGGGTAATCCTTTCCTCACATGGGGTTGTCCTTAAATTTTAGCTTGGGGTGCCTTGGTTATCTCCAAGCTTAGGCTCTTGCCACTCCTTGTTCCAAAATCCGTCAAATCTTTACCCAAAACTTGAAAACTTCACAACACAAAACTCAACAGAAAATCTCGTGAGCCCCGTTAGTATAAGAAAATAAACCACCACTTTAATGTACTGTAATTAACTAATTATTTATTTATATTGGTGTTAAACCTACTGTATTCCAACTTATCTATGTTTCATACCCCCCGATACTAGCCATAGATTCATCAAAATAAGCAATCAACACACGAAAAACAGAATCTGTCAAAAACAGAACAGTCTGTAGCAATCTGGAGGTTTCGTGTACTTATGTAACTCCAAAACTTCTAAAACATTAGGACGACCTAAATAATTTGTATATTGATCTACCGCAGTTGGAATTGGTATTTTATTGCTCTCTGGTAAAAAATGAAAATTATTCTCGTGAGCGCATAATTTCTGTTTTTTCAGCAAGATCAAACAACAATCACCCAAGAAGATCCTAAAGGCTTTACTTGGCACAAACACTAATTGAAACATTAAAACACAATCATAACAGAGGATAGATGGTTTATTTATTACTAAATAGGAACAAAAAGCAAGGAACAAAAATAAAATTGGGTTACCTCCCAACAAGCACTATCATTTAACGCCCCTAGCTAGGCATAAAAGCAAGAATAGATCTAGGTATTGTCATCTTTGGTATGCAATCCATAAGTGGCTCTCATAATAGATTTGTAAGGTAATTTAATTTTCTTTCTAGGAAAGTGTTCCATGCCTTTACTTAACTGAAATTGGAATCAAATATTTCCTTCTTTCATCTCAATAATTGCACCAATCGTTCTAAGGAAAGGTCTACCAAGAATAATAGGACATGTAGGATTGCAATCTATATCAAGAACAATGAAATCTATGGGCACATAATTCCTATTTGCAACAATAAGAACATCATTAATTATTCCCATAGGTTTCTTAATGGTGGAATCCGCAAGGTGCAAATTTAAAGAACAATCATCAAATTCACGAAAACCTAACACATCACACAAAGTTTTTGGAATCGTGGAAACACTAGCACCCAAATAACATAAGCATATCATTCATAATCTTTGATCTTAATTTTAATAGTAGGTTCCCACTCATCATAAAGTTTTCTAGGGATAGAAACTTCTAGTTCAAGCTCTTCTTCATAAGATTGCATTAAATCATCAATGATATGTTTAGTAAAAGCCTTATTTTGAATTTTTGATCATAAGCATGAGGAGAATTTAACATGGATTGCAACAAGGAAATACAATCTATCAAAGAGAAATTATCATAATTGAATTCCTTGAAATCCAAAATAGTGGGTTCATTTCTATGTAATGTTTTGACCCCTTCAATCCCAGTTTTATTAATTTTAGCATCAAGATCTAAAAACTCCGAATCATTGGGACGCCTTTTAACTAAAGTTGACTCATCTCCAGTCCCCTCTTTATCAAGATTCATATTGGAAAACAAAGATTTAGTAGGAGACACATCAATCACTTTTAGATCTACATCATTATTATCATGAAAACTAGAACAACATGCTTTCACAAAGCAATCTTTTTTAGCATGCATCCTAGCGGTTCTTTCTTTGCACTCATCAATGGAAATTCTCATGGACTTGAGAGACTCATTGATA
Organism: Triticum aestivum; assembly: GCF_018294505.1. Lineage (NCBI taxonomy): Eukaryota > Viridiplantae > Streptophyta > Magnoliopsida > Poales > Poaceae > Triticum > Triticum aestivum. The sequence continues at coordinate 521,677,329 of NC_057800.1, forward strand.
TCATGCTTAGGTGGAATAGATCTAAGTTTCAAAGAATCAACATCAAGAGAAATTCTATCCACGTTCCTAGCCAACTCATCAATTTTAAGCAATTTTTCTTCAATCAAAGCATTGAAATTCTTTTGCGAATTCATAAATTCTTTAACACTAGTCTCAAAATCAGAGGGCATATTATTAAAATTTCCATAAGAGTTGTTGTAGGAATTACCATAATTATTAGAGGAATTACTAGGGAACGGCCTAGAATTAAAGTTTCCTCTACAAGCGTTGTTACCAAAATTGTTCCTACAAACAAAATTCACATCCATAGATTCATTATTATTCTCAATCAAAGTGGACAAAGGAATATCATTAGGATCAGAAGAAACACTCTTATTAGCAAACAATTTGATAAGTTCATCCATCTTTCCACTCAAAACATTAATTTATTCAATTGCATGAACCTTTTTACTAGTGGATCTTCCAGTATGCCATTGAGAATAATTAACCATAATATTATCTAGGAGTTTAGTAGCTTCTCCTAAAGTGATTTCCATAAAAGTGCCTCCCGCGGCTGAATCTCAAAGATTTCTAGAAGTAAAATTCAATCCGCCATAAAAAAATTGTATAATCATCCATAAATTCAAACCATGTGTAGGGCAATTATGTATCATTAATTTCATCCTCCCCCAAGCTTGTGCAACATGCTCATGATCAAGTTTCTTAAAATTCATAATATCATTTCTAAGAGAGATGATCTTAGCGGGAGGAAAATACTTAGTGATAAAAGCATCTTTGCACTTATTCCATGAATCAATACTATTTTTAGGCAAAGAAGAAAACCAAATTTTAGCACAATCTCTAAGAGAAAACAGAAATAGCTTCAATTTAACAATATCATTATCCACATCTTTCTTCTTTTGCATATCACACAAATCAACAAAGTTGTTTAGATGGGTAGTGGCATATTCACTAGCAAGGCCAAAGAATTGATCTTTCATGACAACATTCAACAAAGCAGCATTAATTTCACACGATTCAGCATCGGTAGTAGGAGCAATCGGAGTGCTAATAAAATCATTATTGTTTGTACTGGAAAAGTCACATAATTTAGTAATATCTTGAGCCATCGTGACAAACAATCAATCCAACACACAATCACACAAGAAGCGGGCGAAAAGAGGCGAACGGAAAATGGCGAATAAAACAGCAAAGGTGAAGTGGGGGAGAGGAAAATGGGAGGCAAATGGCGAATACTGTAATGCGAGGGAGAAGAGTTTGTGATGGGTAGTTGGTATGTCTTGACTTGAGCATAGATCTCCCCGGCAACGGCGCCAGAAATCCTTCTTGCTACCTCTTGAGCATGTGTTGGTTTTCCCTTGAAGAGGAAAGGGTGATGCAACAAAGTAGCGTAAGTATTTCCTTCAGTTTTTCACAACCAAGGTATCAATCTAGTAGGATATTACACACAAGTCGCCTAGTACCTGCACAAACAATCAAGAACCTCGCAACCAATGCGATAAAGGGGTTGTCAATCCCTTCACGGTCACTTACGAAAGTGAGATCTAATAAAGATAATAAGATAAATATTTTTGTTATTTTTGTTGTATAGATTGAAAAGTAAAGATTGCAAAATAAAATAAATAGTAAACTAGAATTGTAGATCGGAAACTTATATGATATAAAATAGACCCAGGGGCCATAGGATTCACTAGTGGCTTCTCTCATGATAGCAAGTATTACGGTGGGTGAACAAATTACTGCCGAGCAATTTATAGAAAAGCGCATAGTTATGAGAATATCTAGGCATGATTATGAAATATAGGCATCATGTCCGTGTTAAGTAGACCGAAACGATTCTGCATCTACTACTATTACTCCACACATCGACCGCTATCCAGCATGCATCTAGAGTATTAAGTTCATAAGAACGGAGTAATGCTTTAGGCAAGATGAGATGATGTAGAGGGATAAACTCAAGCAATATGATATAAACCCCATCTTTTTATCCTCGATGGCAACAATACAATACGTGCCTTGCTGCCCCTACTGTCACTGGGAAACGACACCGCAAGATTGAACCCAAAGCTAAGCACTTCTCCCATTGCAAGAAAGATCAAACTGGTAGGCCAAACTAAACAGATAATTCAAAGAGACTTGCAAAGATATCAAATCATGCATATAAGAATTCAGAGAAGAACCAAATATTGTTCATAGATAAACTTGATCATAAATCTACAATTCATCGGATCTCGGCAAACACACCGCAAAAGAATATTACATCGAATAGATCTCCAAGAACATCAAGGAGAACTTTGTATTGAGAACCAAAGAGAGAGAAGAAGCCATCTAGCTAATAACTATGGACCTGAAGGTCCGTGGTAAACTACTCACACATCATCTGAGAGGCTATGGTGTTGATGTAGTAGCCCTCCGTGATCGAATCCCCCTCTAGCAGATCGTCGGAAAAGGTCCCCAGATGGGTTCTCATGGGTAGAGAAGGTTGAGGCGGTGGAAAAGTAGTTTAGTGGCTCCTCTGGATGTTTTCAGGGTATAAGAGTATATATAGGCGAAAGAAGTACGTCAGTGGAGCTACGAGGGGCCCACGAGGGTGGGCGCGCGCCTACCCCTCTAGGTGCGCCCTCCTACCTCGTGGTCGCCTCGTTGCGTCTCTGACTTCCACTCCAAGTCTCCTAGATTGCGTTTGTTCCAAGAAAGATCCTCGCGAAGTTTTTGTTCCGTTTGGATTCCGTTTGATATTCCTTTTCTGTGAAACACTGAAATAGGCAAAAAACAACAACTGGCACCGGGCCTTCGGTTAATAGGTTAGTCCCAAAAATAATATAAAAGAGCATATTAAAGCCCATTAAACATCCAAAACAGATAATATAATAGCATGGAACAATAAAAAATTATAGATACGTTGGAGACGTATCATATACGAACAGGCCGTTAACATGCTTTCCGCGGGCCGGCCCGTTACCGTTTGACCAAATCAAACGGGCCGGCCTTTTCACCAGAATGGACCTCTGTTGGGCCATGCCATGTGTCGACATATCATAGGGAATCCTGTCCAATGAATGGATGCCATTTGTCCCAATGGCCAATGACAATTTTACACGTGGAAAATCCTCATTGGTCCGGGCTGTTAACGGGTTAGCGGATCCAATACCGAACCTGATAGCTTAACGACGACCCATTACGGTGGATGCCACGTGTCGGTCACCCTTCACGAAAGAACTTCTATGACGCGCGATTTATCGTCATGGAAGTGGACACTTCCGTGATGATAATTTTGGTAATGTCATGGAACACTTCTACAACAACACAGGTATGACTATCTTGATTCCGTCATAAAATCGTCATGGATGTACATGCATGACAAAAAATGTGACCTACTGTGACAAACACATATCATCACAGAAGTGTATTTTTTTGTAGTGCAATGTCTCATGTGAGATAGCGGAGGATGAGTGTGACGAGGGCGTGGATAATGATTAGGAATCCTTGATGGCTTTCATGGAAACTCTTCATGGTGAAGCTCGTGCTCGTTTTGGCGATCACCTTAAGTCACTCGCCAAATGCGATGACTTTATTGAGAATGTTGGAAACCTCCTCATAGAGGAAAAAGAGAGAGTCAAACTACTCGAGCACGAACTAAATGAAGAGAGTGTCGTGAGAGCATCACTTGAGGAAGCCTTGTCGGCTCATCAAATTGACTTTGTTAAAACCAATGATGCTTTGCAACTTGCTCTTGAGAAAAAGATGCTCTTAATGTTAGGGTTGAAAAGCTTCTAGTTGGTCACATGATTAGTTCCAAGGTTGTGAAAGGTGACCTCATTGCCCTCACTGAGTCTTATGCTCAACTTAAGGCTACAACCGTTAAGGCTCTCACTTTCGTACCTCATATAGAGTTAAATGATGATTCTTGTATGGCTAACTTTGTTCATGATTGTACCTCACTCCAAGAGGAGAATAAGAAGCTGAAGGCCCAATTTGAGAAAGGGCTTGTATCATGCATTCAAGGGGGGGACCTTAATGACCTCTTGAGTAACCGAAAGGAGTGTGCTTCCAAGGAGGGAATTGGGTTTGATCCCGCATCCAAGAATGGTAAGAACAAGAAGAAGATCAGTCCGACTCCTCCTCCTCCCCAAAAGGTGGTGTTTGTGCAAGAAGGGCACAAGGAGAAGGAGAAGGAAAAAGGGGTTGTTGGGAGTTGCAAGGTCACTAGGGAAAAGGCCACTCCCAAGGATTTTGCCGGCAAGAACAATCCATCTTATGTCCTCATGAGAGGAGATGATGGCTATACATTTGCAAAATTTGTTGGCGCTAACTATGATGATTATGCTTGGATTATTTGGGTTCCTAACACCCTTGTTGCTAACTCTTGAGGACCCATTGCAAAATGGGTACCTATAACCAAAGCTTGATTCTTGTAGGACTATATCTCTGGTGGAAAACAATGGGTGATCGATAGTGGATGCACCAATCATATGACCGGAGAAATGGAGGTGCTTGTGGTGTCCGCTGATTCACTCAAGGCATCTTCGAAGATCTCCTTTGGTGACAATAGCAAGGGAAGGTATTGGGTTTGGGAAAGGTGGTAATCTCTAATGATTCCTCACTTTCAAATGTCATGCTTGTCCAATCCCTTCACTACAATTTACTTTCAACTATTCAATTGGCATGTGCCGGTTAAGTTTCTAATTTCGGTGAATTCCATGTGACCGTCTTTAAGAGAAGCAATCTCAAAGTGGTCTTTGTTGGGCATGTTGAAGACAACCTTTATGTGGTTGATTTCTCAAAAGAGAAAAATCATCTTGCAACATGCCTAATGGCCAAGGCCGGCATGGGGTGGCTACGGCACCGACGGCTAGTGCACGTTGGCGTGAGTAATTTACAAGCTCTCTTAAAGGGGAGCACATCCTTGGACTAACCAATGTGTCTTTTGCCAAAGATCGTCCTTGTAGTGCTTGCATTGCCGGAAAACTACATGAAAAAGCTCGTAAAGTGAAGAATATCATGACCACTGATAATGCACAAGTATACACTACAAAAAAAAGACACATCCGTGACATTTTGGGCCGAACGAATTTTTTTCTGTCATACATATGACACTTCTATGACGATAATTGTGACAAAACCCGGTATCATCATAGATGTGGTGGGCTCCTACTTCTATGACAAAAAATCTTGACAGAAAATGGGCTTTTCGTCCTGGGCGGGCCGGAGACGCAGCTGCATGACATTCTTTGGGCCGTCCATGACAGAAAAAACCATGGTAGAAGCGAGGGGGAGGAAAATTTCAGGGAGTTCCCGGTTACGGTGGGAGGTCGGGGGCCGAGCGATGTGCGTTTCTCTCATACAGGTACGCGCGTGTGTGCGAGGCGTTGGCTCTAACTGAACCCGAGCGAGGCGTTGGGCTCTAACTGAACCCGAGCGATTGCACTGCAGGCTACGCGTTACTGAACCCGAGCGATCGGTCGATGGCTGTTAGCTGAACCCGATCGAGCGATTCCTTCGCTACTGCTG